>NW_022631003.1:8066994-8300600 GCF_010015895.1 Lontra canadensis
TGTCTTTTTTCCATTGGACATTCTTTCCTGCTTTGTCGAAGATTAGTTGACCATAGAGTTGAGGGTCTATTTCTGGGCTCTCTATTCTGTTCCATTGATCTATGTGTCTGTTTTTGTGCCAGTACCATGCTGTCTTGATGATGACAGCTTTATAATAGAGCTTGAAGTCTGGGATTGTGATGCCACCAACTTTGGCTTTCTTTTTCAATATTCCTTTGGCTATTCGAGGTCTTTTCTGGTTCCATATAAATTTTAGGATTATTTGTTCCATTTCTTTGAAAAAAATGGATGGTACTTTGATAGGAATTGCATTAAATGTGTAGATTGCTTTAGGTAGCACAGACATTTTCACAATATTTATTCTTCCAATCCAGGAGCATGGAACATTTTTCCATTTCTTTGTGTCTTCCTCCATTTCTTTCATGAGTACTTTATAGTTTTCTGTGTATAGATTCTTAGTCTCTTTGGTTAGATTTATTCCTAGGTATCTTATAGTTTTGGGTGCAATTGTAAATGGGATTGACTCCTTAATTTCTCTTTCTTCTGTCTTGTTGGTGTAGAGAAATGCAACTGATTTCTGTGCATTGATTTTATATCCTGACACTTTACTGAATTCCTGTACAAGTTCTAGCAGTTTTGGAGTGGAGTCTTCTGGGTTTTCAACATATAGTATCCTATCATCTGCAAAGAGTGATAGTTTGACTTCTTCTTTGCCGATATGGATGCCTTTAATTTCCTTTTGTTGTGTGATGGCTGAGGCTAGGACTTATAGTACTATGTTGAATAGCAGTGGTGATAATGGACATCCCTGCCGTGTTCCTGACCTTAGCGGAAAAGCTTTCAGTTTTTCTCCATTGAGAATGATATTTGCGGTGGGTTTTTCATAGATGGCTTTGATAATATTGAGGTATGTGCCCTCTATCCCTACACTTTGAAGAGTTTTGATGAGGAAGGGATGCTGTACTTTTTGTCAAATGCTTTTTCAGCATCTATTGAGAGTATCATATGGTTCTTGTTCTTTCTTTTATTAATGTGTTTTATCACATTGATTGATTTGCGGATGTTGAACAACCTTGCAGCCCTGGAATAAATCCCACTTGGTCATGGTGAATAATCCTTTTAATGTACTGTTGAATCCTATTGGCTAGTATTTTGGTGAGAATTTTTGCATCTATGTTCATCAAGGATATTGGTCTGTAGTTCTCTTTTTTGATGGGATCCTTGTCTGGTTTTGGGATCAAGGTGATGCTGGCCTCATAAAATGAGTTTGGAAGTTTTCTTTCCATTTCTATTTTTTGGAACAGTTTCAGGAGAATAGGAATTAGTTCTTCTTTAAATGTTTGGTAGAATTCCCCCAGGAAGCCGTCTGGCCCTGGGCTTTTGTTTGTTTGGAGATTTTTGATGACTGTTTCAATCTCCTTACTGGTTATGGGTCTGTTCAGGCTTTCTATTTCTTCCTGCTTCAGTTGTGGTAGTTTATACGTCTCTAGGAATGCATCCATTTCTTCCAGATTGTCAAATTTGTTGGCGTAGTGTTGCTCATAGTATGTTCTTATAATTGTCTGTATTTCTTTGGTGTTAGTTGCAATAGCTTTATTCATAATATTTACAAACTTTATAAAAGGATCCTTTTATCCTTTATAAAAGGATAACATTCTGATATGCAGAATAATATGGATTAACAGACATTATATTGAGCAAAAGAAGCAGACACAAATGAGATTATATCCTAAAAATCCATTTGTATGAATTTTAAGAACTAACAACACTTATCAATGATTATAAAGGTCAAAAAAATTTAAAAATTCTGAGGGTATTAATTAGGAGAATGATTGAAATTTATAGATCTGGGATCTAATATTGGGCATTATCTTTGTATCTGTATCTGATATTGGTTATTGTATATGTGAATAGTCTTTGAGATCTACATTTAAGTTTTGTGTATAGGCGCAGTTGAGTTAAACTGGCATGAGTATGTTTCCTAACTCTGAAAGTTAGGTTGTTCATTATTTGAACTTGAGGTTTTCAAATTTCAGAGTCCATGGTAATCTCCATTATGTCATATGGCCCTCCGAAGATAAATAGTGCCATCTAGATCTAATTCTACAGCTCAGCGGCCCTAGAAAGTAGAAGAGAATTTATCCTGATTAAGAACACTGAAGAAAGAATACTAATATAGGGGCAACAATTCAATATGATTCACTTGATATTCTGCATAGAATATCACTTTAAATGGAAGACCACTTATGATTAAAAATTGTAATTTGTCTTCTCATATTGAGTAGAAAGTAAAAGAATAGTTCTTTTGTTACCCTCATAGATGCAGATTCAATAGTAATACCAATGAACTATTCAAAAAGTAGGTTTTTTTCAACAAATATATAAATTGTTTTGGTAACACTAGAAGACTTAAGTTTTTAGTCTAAACATACTTTAAAAGGTAACTATCATATATAGGGAAATAGGATATTAAAATAATATCTAATATTAATGCAGTTAGATATAATATTCCTTAGGGGTCCCTTCAGATTAAGGTGTTCTCTCTGAGTCTTTCCCAACACATTCCTCATATGGTTATCTAATCCTCTCACATTTTTAGTTATCTCCTTTATGCTGAAAATTGTCAATATTAAGGCAGCCTTCTCCTCTGCTCTCCCTTTACTATTTGGACATTTAATGGATGCTTCCAGAACAAAATGTCCCACAATAAGCTCATTAACCTCTTCTGTAAACCTAATTTTGTATTCTCAGCATTATATTGCAGTGCCACAGTTAACCCACTCATCCAGCTAAGAATATTGTTTCATACTTGGTCTCTTCAATTTCATAATTGCCCACTTCCATTCCCTTTATGTCTTGGATTATATGCTCAGTAGTTCTCTACACACAACAAACTGTGGTTTCTTAGCTCTCTGATTATTACTATTTTTAAATCAATTTTTTAGAAGAAACTCACTCTCATACCCTTTCTTATACTCTGTACATATTACACTTATTTAAATTTGGCTAATTAGGTATTTAATTTACCTGTCTTTTCTATTGGACTGTAACTGCATGGACTATGCATCTAGTCTCTTCCCATCAAGACTATCCCATAAAGGAGAGTTCTCAGGTGAAGAAGATGGTAATAAAAACTCTTAGTATGGGGCCCCTGGGTGGCTCAGTGGGTTAAGGCCTCTGCCTTTGGGCTCAGGTCATGGTCTCAGGGTCTTTGGATCGAGCCCTGCATCGGGCGCTCTGCTCTGCAAGGGAGTCTCCTTCCCCCTCTCTCTCTCTGCCTGCCTCTCTGCCTGCTTCTCTGCCTACTTGTGATTTCTTTCTCTCTATTAAATATATAAATAAAATCTTAAAAAAAACAAAAACAAAACTTAGTACTATTCATTGCACACCAAAATCAGTGTACCCCTTATGAAAGCAGATTACATATCTGAATTAAGAAAGAACATGTCTACAAAATTCGAGACTTCCTTTGTTTAGAAATCAAGCTGCTAGGTTGCTTTTCTTATTTCTATATAATGAATTGAGAGAAGCCATTCTTTTCTTATTCCAAATGAGATCTGAAATTTATTACTTGAGATCACACTTACAATTTCTGCTCTCAAAAATTAAGAAGAGTGTCAGAACAGTTCCTCATATTGTTGGGAAGGATGACCAATTAAATTCACAGATATTTGGCTTTAGCAGTGGAAAATCCTTCTGCCAGCCTCATTCTTAACTAAAGGAGCCACACTTCATTTTCTTTGTCATAAGACCAATGGGATACTTGAAGAAGGTTGGCTTTAGCAGTGGAAAATCATTCTGCCAGCCTCATTCTTAACTAAAGGAGGCACACTTCATTTTCTTTGTCCTAAGACCAATGGGATACTTGAAGAAGGTAGAAGCAATGGGTAGTAGCTGTACCATACTTGGGAGTATATTTGGTAGAGTAAAAGGAAATAGGGTCTTTTGGTGTTTTACAATTATTTTTTGAGTTTTGATGAAAGTACTATCTAGCCCATCGAGTGGCAGGAGCCCCAGTTTGACTGACATGAACTCACAGAGTTGCTTTACTTTTGATTTTCTAAATAAAGAATATATAAATAAGAAACCAAATATAAAATGTTTATCTTTTGAATATATAACCCTTTTAATTTTCGTTTTGAAAGGGAATAGTCAACACTTGACCATGTAACCTGAACCATGTTTTCCCAAAGTTTGATTTGCTGAATCCTGATTTGAGCAGCTGCTTAATAGGAATTGAATGATAGAAAGACTTATATGATCAAACACATTTGAGAAATAAATAAATAAGCAAAGTTAAATATGTTGCTTCTCTTTCTGAGTTAGAGCATTGGGTATGCAAATATGCCTTAAAAACTGTTAGCATATGTAGATTTTCCACATGTGTTTGAACATTGTACTTTTTTCCACGGGTTCTCAGGATAAAAGAATTTTATAGAATTAATGTTACATGAAGTATGCCTTGCAAAATACTACCAGAAACTAACCATATCTATCTTTACATTTCTTCCTAATATTTCTGCCTTTTTACAAAAAAATGTTCCCTTTTCATTCTTTTGTTCTTGTTTGTTTAGTTTTCTGACCTTACTAAGCATCCACTGAGCATGGCAAAACAGGAAGTAGAAGCTATTTATTGCTGTGACAACCTGGGTAACCTGAAAGTGTAAGGGCATAAGAAGAAATAGAAGATGCTATTCTAAAAAAAAAACTATTTTTTATTTCTGGTCTGCTACATACTTTGTACACCCATTTCATTATAATATAAATGACTACATAGAATGTCAACCTAAAGTACATCTTGGCCCCAAAGCCCTTTTGGGTAGCCATATAAACTATTCAGGGATTTTATAAACCTCTAAACTGTCATAATCCACGTAGTAGCATTTAGGTACTTGAGTTTAAGTAAAATATAAAGTCTTTTTAAAAAAAATCACAAAAGAGGTTGAAAATGCCATGAAACTGCACTAGAGCTAATGGTAAATGGCTTCTCTCCCATCAGTATCTTTCTGTCCCACCTTTCAATGAATATCATGCTGGATTAATACTGAATGATTATGTCTTTACTTAGCTTCTTTCCATAATAAGAAAGTTCACCAGTAAGTCATAATGGATAATCATCCCGAGATGATTTATTTAAATATTCAGCCTGATATTACCTATTACTCTTTTATATCATAGAATTAATAAGTGGCATTTCCAAAATTCAGTATTTATAATAAATGAGATTGCTCTGATATGAAATAATTTCCCATAAGTTGGTTAATCATTTAAAGTAAAGCACAGCATCCTGCAATGACCTTTTCCTCTCTAAACTGTGATTGTTTAAGTCAGGCTAAATCCCGCTATGCTGTATTATATATATATGTTCTGAGACCTACTGGGATCCTGAATCTTACCTGTTTTCTGCCCTAAGCAATGCTCATGTTGTAGCTTTTTGTTCTTTTTGTGTGTGTATTTTATTTTATTCCCCCAAACAATTAGTACGAGGCTTTGGCCTTAAACTCTCATGTAGAACATATAGTCATGGTGTCTTGGGTAGGATGATTTTTGAGTGGAATTATTCCTTTAATGCTTGTAGCCCCAAATTGACTAGAATAATAAAAATAATTTCTTGCACTCTTTATTTATGCTTATCTTATGTATCTTCTAGCATTTTTTCCTGCTTTCCCCCATATCTTTAGCATATTGTTTTTTTGCTTTGTTTGTTTTGTGACTTTGACCATTTGGCTCTTTTTTTTATGGGACGAGGCTCATCTGATTGGTTCATCGATGATTACTGTTAGGCAATTGCATCATTTTCTTGTCAAAATATATTATATTTTCAAAAATCTGAGTATATAAACCTTAATAACTTCTTTTGCAAAATCATTTCAATTTTTCTTTTTTCTCAAAAAATTGAGAAAAATTTTTTCTCAAAAATTAATTTTTCCAAAATAGAATTTCTTATAAGAGACTTAAAATAAGACCTCTAGTCTACTTCATATAGAGAAGAATTACCATTATTTTATAGATTAACAGAAATCTGAAAAGTGTAATTAACTTTTCCAATGATATTTATCTAGTTTATGGAATAGACAAAATATGTTAACAATAGGCTGTATGTTAAGCATTCATTCAGTGGTGTTAAGTTTAAGGGAAATGCATGTTCTTTGGTCTTCAAGGAGATGCCAGGTCCTGGTGCCATCAAAGAATTGAATCATTTGTTCTGGTTTTATTTACAGTTTGAATCTGTTTTGTTCTTCATTTGTGAATGTGTATCAATTCGAGTGCATCTGAACACATTCATATCTTAGTTTCTAAGTAGCTATCTGCTAAAGACCAATCAGATATCAACTCTTTCTTAGCTGTGGATTGAACTGGCCTTATGGCTGAAGTCAGATTTCTCTAGTATCCTTATGCTTACTAAATGGTTATTTAGCAAACTAGGACATTTCTTTGTTTCTAGGAAATACGAGGATATCTCTGTTATCAAACTGATCTTGGAAATGTTTGCTCTTGATAAAACTTCATTTTGGCTCTTTGCTCTGTTACTTAACATAACAGTTTGCATAGTCAGAATTACATCCAGAATTACAAACGATGTTTTTGTTGAATAGAGTAAATGGGGAAGTTTTTGTCTTAAGTCTATGCTCAATTATCAGTCATCGTTCTCAAAGGATTCTGATCTAATGAAATAAAATCATTAGTCTCTAGATCCAAGGAAAGCCTGCCATTGAGTTGCATTTAAATGGTGGATGATGTGTATTTGAAATTCACAGAAAGAACTGGGAGATCAGAGTGCAATATTGCCTAAAATTAAATTGTATTAATAAATAACATTGTATAACGAAAACTAAAATGGCTCTTTTCATTAACAGTCTTAACATATACTCCTCTGTCCCTTCTATATGCTAACCCATTTACTCTAGGAAGTGGCGTTGCTCCATGAACATGAAGCCAAAGGTTATGGGTACAGTTTGTTTATATGCAAATCTCAGTCCCCAAACAGTATTCTCCTTTCCCTCACCCATGTCTCTCAGAGAGACTGCTTCCACTACCATACGCTTCACATGAATTTTACAGGCTTGATAATTTCTTAACCTTCTAATGTCCAGATAATAATCCACAAGATTCACCTATCATCTTAGAGACAAGCTTGGTGGACATAGAGAAGGTAAAGTATAGTAAAGACTTCTTTTATACCTCTAAATTATTTTTTGTCAAGAGCTTTTGGGTTTTATTTAAATTGATTGTAAGAAATAAAAAAGAAGTTAGTTACAGATTAGGATTATATGCCAGAAGGGATGACATTATATTCATCATAGACTCCTGGGTATGAAAATCTCTTGATAGTCATTAAACTGAATCATTGTAATATATTTTTACATAGTTGTTTTTAATTTTCAACTTGACTGTTTTCCACTGTATTATCCTTGAGTCTTCTAAGGACCAGAGAAACATAGTACACAAACATTGATATTCCCATTTTACATATAATATTAGCAAATTTATACGTTTGGTATGTTCTTATTTAGTATGTGTTTAGTATGTGCCTGTTCAAAGTATGTTATGTTGACAAATTCATTTAATCTTCACAACTTCAACTCTAAGACGACATTCTATTATTATTTCCCTTTTACAATTGATGAGGAAATCACAACATTCCACAACTAGACTGGTAGAACTAGAATACAACCAGGCAACTGGCTCTGTAGATGTCCATTATAGTCTTTGTATTGTATTGACTCTCACTGCACAAATAAGGAAATTAGGACTTCATGAAAGGGTGATTTTTTTCATATTGTTATATAAGCATTAATATAATGAGTCTGTTCTAGAGCTCTTGTATTCTGATTCAAATTTATGAGATTATAAAGCTTAATAAACATATTGCAAAGTTCTTAGTAAAAATCAGATTAGTGTTTTTCTCAGATTCAAAAAAATGTTTTAATTTCTTTTTTTTTTAAAGATTTTATTTATTTATTTGACAGAGATCACAAGTAGGCAGAGAGGCAGGCAGAGAGAGAGGGGGAAACAGACTCCCTACTGAGCAGGGAGTCCGATGTGGGGCTAGATCCCAGGACCCTGGAATCATGACCTGAGCAAAAGGCAGAGGCCTTAACCCACTGAGCCACCCAGGCCCCCCAAAATGTTTTAATTTTTAACTGGGTGTCATTCTTTTGATCAAGAAAATGCTGTTTGGGATATTAGGACACAAACAGTAACAAATTTTTGCAATGGTAGAGTGTGTATTTGTGGATATATGTTATGTATAAGTAAAACTACAAAGACTAAATCCTAATTAAAAGGACTGAATTGATTCATTTATTTAACAAAGATATACTGAACAGTATCAAGCACTGTCCTAAGTTGTTAGGCTATGTCATTAGAAAAAAAAAAAAAAAGATCCTCCTTTGTGCAGTTTACAAATTAACTAATGGAAAGATAAACAGAACAAAACAAAGCAAAAACAAAAACAAATAAAAACAAGCCAATAGTAAATAAGAAAATTATTAGTAGAAATTGTGGAAACAAGAAAGTATGAAGTTTAGTAATAAGGAATCTGAAATTCAGTGTGGTTGATGCTGGTAGAATGGCTATAGTTTTTAACAGAGTCTTCAGATTAGGTTTGACATTTGAGTAAAAATTGTAAAGAGGTGAAAAATGTAGTTATTTCCAGGGGAATAACATTCTAGGAAATAGGAACAACCAACACAGAGGTTTTAAGGTAGGGATGATTGGCATATTCAAGAAGTACTAAAATGGCCAGCAGGACTAATTATGTAATTTACATAATGTAAAAATGTTAAAAATATTATTAAAAGTCCAAAGATGGTGGCTAGGGAGTATTAAACAAAATGGGGGGTCCATTTGAGCAAAAGGCCTTTATGATGGCATAGGTTGTACATTCATAAAACTGGTGGCAAAGTGAATAAAAGAGATTAGAAAGAGGAAGGGATACCAGATCTTGTGTTGTAGTTTAGGGGATAGATGTGGTTTTGCTTTACTCGGAGCAAAATAGGGAGCTACTTAATGGTTTCCTTCTCTCTTGTGTTACTGTTTTGAGAATAGAAGATAGATTGGCAAGGGCAGAGGCAAGGAAATGTTGCATTAATAAGTAATAATTGTTTGGATTGGATGATACTACTTTAAGAAACCAGATATTTCTTTGCAAAAATTTGATAGCTTTAACTTAGTGTGTGAATGAATGCATATCTTGTGGTATAAATGTATATTAAGGGACTGGTTCAAATGAAAAGAGAACTATTTGGCTTTATATAAACTGATTATAAAAGATAAAAAAGTAAGTTAGTTTTAGAAAAGGGTATGAGAGAGGGATGGCATTATATTTAGTATAAACTTACAGAAATGGAAATCTCATTAGATTTTAACTATGTCTGTAATGTTGAGTGTACAGTTAAAAACATCTAACGAGTAGGGCATATGAGTCATCATTGAAAGTAATCATAAACTTAAGATAATCATATATGAAAAGATTTTTAGAGATTGTATCATTTGAAGGAAGGTATGCTTTTGACTCTCAAAGGTATTTCTGAACAGAAACACTTGCTTTAGTCCCTACTTTTTGCATCCTGAATGATATGTTTATCATAATAATTACTGCTAATTTTAAACTGAACATTTTTGTATATATGTATATACAAAATGATTCATATGTATATATGGGCTTTAGGAATTAAATTATATTTACAGGAAGTCAAAGGTTAAACATCAAAATTAAAAACATAACGAATTCCTCCTTTAAGTATTTTTGGCAATTTTATATGGCACAGAATCTTGAAATTCTATTTGTGTTATTATGAAGTAATAGAAATAGCCCAAGTTAATTACTATAATCTACACTATAAATAGAAGTTGAAGGTTATTATTCCCAAAAGATATAAAAAGATGGCAATATACAAATAGTCCACTATCTCTAAGAATTTACTCTAAAAAATAGGTCAAGTTGGGATTCTGGAAAGATGAACAGAATGGTTCAATAGTTTGTGAATGTCCTCCAATTTCCTAATTAAAGAAAAAAAAACAGATAAGAGAGCAAAACCAAAAGTCCCATGAAACATACATAAAGTCAACTGACATAATAGTTTCATGGCCTAAAAGAGAAGTGTGTCAAACCTGCAAGACCTACATGGAGTCAAAAACTGCCCAGGGAAAAGTAGAGGGGAAGCAGCTTGCCTCTGACTGCCCTAGGACTTGAGAAATTCAGGTCACCAGTGATACTTGCTATCACCAAAGATATTCACTGTCAAGTATCCCAGTTCAAACTGAGCAGAGCATGTAAAACTTAGAATTTTAGGCCTAAACTTACGGGCGAATGAGAGGAGATTCTAAAAAGAAAAGATAGAAATGGTATGAACTCTATGACATCTAAGAAACCAACACTCATATCAAGAAGACCCTACATTGAGGAGAAAGTGTGGGGAGTATGATCAAAAAAAGCAGGACTGAGACTAAGGGCAGAAAAAAAAGGGGAGCAATATCTCAGAATACAAGTGAACATATGCCTGATCATTTTATGAACAAAAGAAGAAAATAGCTCTAGAGTAATAGAGTTAGCAACAATATGAAGGCCCATAATTACCTTCTAAAAAATACAAAAACACTAATCTCCCTTAAAAATGAGCAATCAATGAAGAATTGTGATTAACTTCTGTAGAAATCAGTATAGAGATATGAAAGAAGAAATAGCAGAATTACAACCCTGAAAAAGTGAATGTGTAACAGAAATATCTATTTACACACAAAAAATTAGAAATATAGCCTAATATTTCTAATTGAGCTAAAATTAATCCAAAAATAATAGAAGCTCTGAAAGAACATCTTAAATCTGAAATAAACAAAAACCAAGAAATGAAGTTGAAAAAGAATGTATGAAAAATGTATGACAGGAATTAATAACAAAATTTTTAAGAGGTCATCTCAGAAATAGTCAGATTTGGAAGAAACACAACACAGAAATAATCATGAATACATCATCTGAAATATGATATACAGAAAAATTGGTATGCACATTTTTTAAAATAAATGAAGAAACAAATCAAATGGATTTGAGCAATAGGACTAGATATACAGGATAAGCCAGAGCAAACCAACATAACTAAAAGAGGAATCCCTGGGGTGCCTGGGTGGCTCAGTTGTTAAGCATCTGCCTTCAGCTCAGGTCATGATCCTAGGGTTCTGGGATTGAAACCTGCATCAGGCTCCTTGCTCAATGGGGAGTCTGCTTCTCCCTCTCCCTCTGCCTACTTGTGCTCTGTCAAGTAAATAAATTAAAAAAAAAAATTAAGATAAGAATCCCCACATTGAAAAACAAGCAATTCAACAGAAATATAATTTTTAAAAATTGAAAAGCATAAACTAGAAACACAGTTTTTACAGTTTATACATGAGAAAATCAACATAGGATGACCCACAGATTGACACATACTAGCAAAGTATTGGCTTTGAATAGAAAGAAAAAGAAAAACCTGTTTGGGTGTTTAGGCAGACCGGTTATACAATCTATAAGAAAAAGAAAAACAGTTTGTTCATCATGCTTTTGGACGGTAATAACATATTTAAGATATTTGAGCAAGGAAAATTAAGCCAGTATCTTATATTTACCCAAACTGGTCTGAGGTAACTATTAAGATCATAGAAAAACAGGAATATTTTTGTTCCCATGAGTTCAGCTTTAGAAATATAGGATGAAAAATTTCCTACAATCAATGAAGAGGTTGTTTATGTATCTTAATAAGTAATGGTTTCATCAAATTGTAATAGTATTTGGATTTCTTGGATACATTTCAATAGTGCTCTAAGACAGGGCTATCACAATGAAATATACATCATTTGCAATTAAGTTTTAATAAAAATACTAGATGTCTTCCTGAATTTTGCAGAGGAACAAATATTTAATAATTACTTAAAGTTTTGAAAAAAATTTTAAATATTTATTTATTTGTCTATTTGAGAGAGAGAATGAGAGAGAGAGAGGCATGAGACGAGGGAGGGTCAGAGGGAGAAGCAGATTCCCTGCCAAGCACGGAGCCTAATGTGGGACTTGATCCCAGGATTCCAAAGGCAGTCGCTCAACCAACTGAGCCACCCAGGCACCCCTTGTAATTTTTAAAAAATTATTTTCCTAAGAGCCTAGTAGAGTAGTGGATTAAATAATGTCAATATGTTTAAAATAGAAGAAAGCAGTTAAACTGTAGGTTGTTTGCAGTTATCTAAGTAGAAGGCAGTGGAACCTCTGGTAGTCATGGAGAAGGATCATACTTGAGCTTATTTTACAGAAAGAATTAGGAGGATTCAGTTACATAAAGAACATAAAAAACTTTTTGAAAGAAGGGTATATAAAATATGAACAAGTTTTCTAGATGAGGAATCTAGAAAGTCACTTGGAAAAACCTTATTGACAGAACTGGGTTAGCTGGAAAGCAAATATATGTTGGAGGATGATATGGAGGAGTTAAATTTTCTATATAGCAGTTTGAGGTGACAATCAGTTTGAGGTGACAATCAACAAAACATTTTATATAAACAATAAGTTAGTGGTAAAGGCTATGGGTATAAATGTGGGGTATTTTTAGAGATGCATGATGATGTAGAATTAAATAAGGATTCTGAAAGACTAAATGAAGAAAATAGAGGAAATTTCTAAGATTAAATAGGTTCCTATATTTTACAGTTAGTTGCATTTTTCCCTAGTGGTAAGGATTTGCCGAAATATAGGATGATGCCAGAGGATATAGATTTAAGATATCTTCATCTTAGATTACTAAGTGTCTAAGTAAGTCATTCTAAACAAATGAAATTTTCATCATGGTCTCTGTGGGCATATCCTGTGAACACCCAGCTCTCAATTACATTTTAACTTCTCGACTTACAATATAGTTATCATTGGGTAGATTGTATCATGTAAAAATAGTAGGAGGGAAATTCATCCAAGTATGTAAAATACTTTATCTTTCTATGTAAAACTAAAATACTAGCTGTATTTGGTATTGCAGCATTGTCTTTTATATAAGAAAAAGTAAGACAGGGACGCCTGGGTGGCTCAGTTGGTTGGACGACTGCTTTCAGCTCAGGTCATGATCTCGGAGTCCCGGGATCGAGTCCCGCATCAAGCTCCCAGCTCCACAGCGAGTCTGCTTCTCCCTCTGACCTTCTCCTCGCTCATGCTCTCTCTCACTGCCTCTCTTTCAAATAAATAAATGAAATCTTTAAAAAAAAAAAAAAAAAAGAAAAAGTAAGACAGCCTAAGGCTGTGTCAACCCAATGTCAAAACAAATCAATAAATTCAGTATGAGAACAGCAAAGTTATATGCTTATTTTAAATAATTTTTAAAAATTATACTTAGATTTTCATATGTTTTTCTGATTCTTAGCTGTTCTTCTAATGTGCTAAAATACCTTAGTTAATAATATAAAATCTTATCTCATTAATTTACATGCATATCAAACATTGCAGCATTTTAAACATATTGTTCTGGGTAGGTTCTATGTTCAGTTTTTTGATTATTTGAAATATTCAGACAGTTATATGATATGACAGCCTTTTTTTTAAGGTCTGTATGCAACTGAGTTTTAGTTATGACAATATCATCACCAGTTGGAATATTTCTATTTTTTTTAAACTAAATCATATTACTTAAGAATTTGACCAGAAAGTAGATTGCACATTTCTAAAGTAAGTTAGTCCATAGAGTTTTACATAGCCTGCTTTGTAGATGCTAAAATCTTCCTCTCCATAGTCAAAGTGAAATAGAATTTCAATTACTAAAAAAAGTGAAATAGGATTTCAATTACTAAAATTATTATCAGGCCAAATTATTTGTAAATTATAATATATTAAAGTGGGGAAATAAGAAAGAGGAACTTAATTATACATTTTATGGAACTGATAACATTTAATTTCTTCATTTTTCATATTTTACTGGTTCAACTTTATTGTTATGTAGTAGGTGATAAGTTAAATCAAGATTTAATATCAGATATCAGAAAGACATGAGTTAGCATTTGGTCTAGTAATAAGAAAGATGAGGAAAATTAACTTCCTTCCAGAGAAAATAACATGACTTGGCTACATCAAATTTATCTATCTGTCTACCTATCTACTTTGTACCTACCTATCTACCTATTTATCTATCTAAAGTCTATTGTGCCTGTCTACTTATGTAACCAATATGACTGTGCATTGAAGGCAAGAAGAAAGAAAAAAAGGTTAAAGACTGGAAAATAAGTAACAAAATTGTCCCTAATTTTGGACATAATTGTTTTTGTGGAAAGTTCTACAAAATGTGTAAAACACTACTAAAGCTTATATACAAATTAGCATAAATGATAGAAAGTGATTCAACCATCATTTGTAATTCTGTATACTGGCCAAACAATGAGAAAATTAGAAATTTTTAAAAAGCCACTTGAAAACACCTAAAATAAAGTTTAGGAAGAAACTACAACACATTGGATGTCCACTACACCAGAAACAACAAAACTGTTGAAGTTAATGAAGACCAAAGTAAAGTGCTTTACATATTCAGGAATGGGAAGATTTGATATTGTAAAGATGTCAGTTCTCAACAAATCAGTTTATAGATTCAGTGCATTTTTTTTCCATTGTGGCTATATTGAAATATAATGCACATACAGTAAAATCCCTCTTTTAGTATACAGGTCTGTGGTTCTTACTGTTGGGGAAAAATAATGAAACTGGTGAGAAACCAAGAGACACTCAGAGAAGTAGGAGAACTCGGGTTTATTTTTCTCTGGTGGACGAAGACGAGCTTGCACTGGAAATTCTGGGCCCCAGGGCAGTGGGATTATAGGCCTTTTTATAGGGGAGTCCAGGGGGTCAGGTTCCAAGGGCTATGCTGACTGCTGGTAGATAGGTTTAAACTTGGGGGAGAGAGGACAGGCTTCCCACAGGCAGGGAGCCTGTGGCTGGAAGCCTGTTTAAGGTAGCAGAAAGGGCTGGTTATCTCTTGGCACCCAGAGGGGCTTCTGGTTATCTGCTGCTCTACTGATTGAGCTAGTTACTTTCTATCTGCTGGAGCCTGCCTTCTTGAGCCTGCTCTAGGTAATTTTCCTCTTCATTACTATAGCCTTAGTGTTGGCAACTATCCACACAAGGTAATTTTAGAAAAGCTTTAGTGGGAAAGGAAACCTTACACCAAGTAGCAGCCATATCCTCCCACCCATAGGCTCTGGCAACACATAATCTACTCTCTGTGTCTATGGATTTGCCTCTTCTGGACATTTCACATAATTGCAGTCATACAATATGTGGCACTTTGTAAATGCCCTCTTTCAAACTGCAAAATATTTAAAGATACACATATGTTGTAATATGTGTAAGTGCTCCATTCTTTTTCATTGCTAAATATCCAACTGTATGGGTATACCTACATTTTGTTTTTCCATTTATCAGGTAATGAATATTTAGGTGTTTCTGTTTTTTAGCTATAAAGAATAATGCTGCTGTGAACATCCATGTACCATTTCCATGTACCATCCATGTTCCTTTTTTTTTTTTTCATTTCTCTTCAAAATATATCTAGAGTTTGGAATTGCTAGGTTATATGGAAACTCTATGTTTAAGATTTTGAGGAACTGCCAGTCTATTTTCCATTGTGGCTGTACCATTTAACATTCCTACCAGCAGGGAACGAAGCTTCAAATTTTCTATCTCCTCATGAACACATTATTACTGTCCTTTTTATTTTAGCATTGTGACACATATGAAATAGTATTTTGTTGTGGTTAAAATTTGCATGTCCCTAGTTACTTATGATGTTCAAAAATATTTTCATGTACTTACTGGCCATATATATACCTTCTTTAGAGAAATGTCTATTAAAATCCTTTTTGTGTCTCTGGGTGGCTTAGTGGGTTAAACATCTGCCTTCAGCTTAGGTCATGATCCCAGGGTCCTGGGATCAAGCCCTGCTCAGCAGGGAGTCTGCTTTTTAATCTCCCTCTCCCCCAGCTCATGTTCTCTCTCTCTTAAATAAATAAAAAAAACTTAAAAAAAAATAAATAGAATCAAACCCTTTTCAATACTTTAAGTTGGTTATTTACCTTTTCATTGTTGAACTGTGAAGGTTTTTATATACTCTGGATATGTCTCATGCAAAGTATGTAGTTTGTAAATGTTTTCTCCTATTATCATTGTTTTTTTAATTTTCTTTTTATTATCTATTTTCTTTTTAGTGTCACTTTATTTTTTTGGTGGTATCTTTTGAAGCAGAAACATTTTGAGTTTGATGAGTGATTTATCTGTTATTGTTTGTGCTTCTTGTTATTATAGCTGGGAATCCATTGCTTACTCTAAAGGTACAGAGATTTATGCCTATTTTTTCTTCTAAGACTTTTATAGTTTTAGCTATTTAGGTCTATAATACATTTCAAGTTAATTTTTTATGTGCTGTGAGGTTGACACTCAACCTCATTCTTTTGCAAATGGTTATTCAGTTGTCCTAGCACCGTTATAGTTCCTTTCTTCAATAGTGAAATACCTGGCCCTGACTGACTATCCTCAGTATATTCAATTTGTTAAATAAGAGAATATACATAAGTAATTTTTGGCTTTTTAAACCTGTATTTCTGCAATAACAAGTAAACTAATTAGAATTCAATATTTGTTTGTAGGTTTTATTTTTTATGTAACTTTTTAGGTAAAAGTTACATATGGTAAAATGTACATAACTTTAAGATACAGTTCTAGGTCTCTTTACAAATTTATACTCCCATGTAACCTACATACCTGTCAAAGTAAAGAACATTTCCATAATCCCAGGATGCTTCCTCAGATCCTACCTATACTTTTAGTACCGAAAGGTAACATTTGTTATAAACGTGGACATGGAGAAGAGCACAAGTGAGCAATTTAAGTCCAGATTTCAGTTTTTGAACACCAGTCTCCACTAACAGAAACTAAGATTCCCTCAAGGGATGGATGATTCCGACCCTAGGACAGGGAAATAGAAGTTGAGCCAGGGATATCCTGTTGTGTCAGAAAGAAGTGAAATATCAAGAATCATGGAGACTTGTCAGAGGTCTCAGGAATCAGCATGGCAGAGTTCACACTGGCCAATCTGGAACTACTTGAGCACCAAAATAATTATTTACTGATTTATGTCTTATTAAATGGAAGAAGATAGTTATCACACTGACATAAAAATAAATGAATATGTAAATGAATAAATGCAAAAAAGGGAAGGGATTTTCTCCAAAACAGTAACAGAAAATTTATGTAGAAGAAATAAAGGGGTTAGAAAATTGTCAGTAGGTACTAAAAATAATAGATAAATTTTGCTGATGATACTTCTAGTTTCATTTGTGACATGTAGAAAGTTAGAAAGTTGTTATTTTCATCTTTATAACAAGAAAAACCTGAATGGACTGAAAATAAACAGTTTTTCTTGGGTATACCAGAAAACTGACATGGCAGGACAGACTTCTTCCCCCAGATCTGCAGACAGTCAAATCCAAGGAGACACAGCTAAGATCTGCTTAATTGCAGCAGAAGCAATGATCTGGTAGGATCTCAGAAGAAATGGTATTTTTGGTAAATCGCTAGAGGCTTAGTAGGGATGAACATGAGAGTGAGAAATTCCTGGAGACTGTGGTTTTTAGGGGGACCTATCACATTCATTGGATTTACTCACAGAAACCTCACTAGATTCTCACAAAGAATATCCAGGAAAAATACCCTTCTGAATGTAACAGAGGGGGAGAGAGAATAATTACTGAAATAAAACCCAGAGTCTTCTCCACAACAAGGCCTAGTGTCTCAAGGATGGAGATTTAATCAGAAGACTATATAGACTACTTTCTTTTCTCTTTTCTCTTCTTACTACCACCACAATAAGGCTCTACTATAGTAACAGTGGATTATTAATAGAAAAGCAGCAAGGTATTTATTCTCTCTGATGAAGATATTTAGGGAAACCTAAAATCAAAACATGGACAATAGAATAATTTGAAGCCTCTAGCATCTCTAGGTGCAAAAAATATTCATGGAGCCCATTCCTGATGAGAGTAACATACGTCTTCACACACCAGGTCTGTTTGCCTCAATTCCCAATCAATGGATACTTGCTTGCCTTTCAACAAAAAAAATAACAAGGTAAGTGGGCAAGAAAAAAAGCCCAGCCTGAAAAGACAAAACAGTTATCAGAAGTAAAATCAGGTATGAGACAGATTTTTGGAATTAGAGAATTTAAAACGACTATGATTAATTTGCTTAGAGTTTTAATAGAAAAGTAATTATGTAAGAACAAATGACAAATTTAAGAAGGATCAAAATAAAACATTGGAAGTCAAAAACAAGAAAAAATAACACAACAAAATAAAATAAAAATTCTTAGGATGTTATGATGTTCTTCAGTAAACTTGATGCAGCTAAGAAGAGGATCAGTAAACTTGTAGACAGAATAGATAGATCATTGGAAACTACCTAAATTGGATTACCAGGAAGGAAGGAAAGAGAAAAAAATAACAGAAAAAAATATTTGAAGTAATAATAGTCAAGAACTTTTCAAAATTAATGACAGATACCAAACCACAAATCTAGGATGCTCAGAGACTACCAAGTAGGACAAGTACTGCCTTCCCCCACCAACCCACCCAAAATTTCTTGGCTTATATTATTCAAACAAAAGAAAACCAAAAATAGAGAAAATCTTGAATGAAGCCAGAGATGAGAGGAAACTTAAGTATAGAGGAAGATAGATGAAAATAATAGTGGACTTGTCAGAAACCACATAAGAAGAGAGTATAGTAAAATAAAATGTTGAAAGAAAAACAAGCATCCACATAAAATGTTTTATATACCATTAAAGCAAATGAGGAAAATATAAACAATTGGAAGCTCTGAATAAAGAGTTCATGAGAGTTCTTTGTATTATTTTTGTACCTTTTGACATAAAATTATATCACAGAATTTAAAACTAAATACAAAGTGTTACCTCAAAATAAAACCATCTTTCCAACTGACAACCCTGCAGAATTAGGCAAAAAGGAATGGAGAGATCTAACTTTTTCCAGGAGATTTCCCTGAAGTAAGGAATTAAAAAATGTGAGTTAAATAATAATGCATGGTGAAGGCACTGTGGAGGTGAGAAGCACCTTGGCCAGAATTATGGAAAGGTGGAAAAGAGGTTTACTTCTGGAATATGTTTGACACTGGCCTATCTTTTTCTTGCCACCAATAGTCCTGATATTTAGATATACCCTAGAATATTGTAGGAGCAAAATGAGAGTAGTGCTTTATTTAAAATTCATATCATTCTATTCTGACAAAAAAAGAGGGAAAGGGGAAAATGTGAAGTGTTAGTAAGGAAATTAGGTAGTTTCTCTGACTACAAGTTCACTCATCATAACATAAAGCACTAATATAAGCTTAACCTGCATATCTGAGCAAAAAATGTTAGTAAATTTACATTTCACAAGGGGTAAGAAATTAATTTGCTTATTTCATAAACACATAATAAGGAGTAAATGTTTAACCTAAAAATAAAATACAAATTATATTACCACATTTAGTTTAGGTAACTATTTTTACACGTGGTCAAAATCCAAGTAATCCAAGAGTGTTTTTCAGGCAAAAATAAGTTTTAAACTTGTGAACATTTTAAAAGTTTTTCATGGAAAAAACTTCCTGTAAGTGACAATTCCTATTTTCAACTCATTTTGTAACTGGTTACATAATCATAAAACCTGTTGATATGAGCCAAAGGAATAGTTTATTCATGCAATATAAATTATTTCTAAGCCACTCCATGCTTCTTCCTCTGCCATCCCTATTAGAGATAATTGATGTAATTCATGTATAACTGGGAATCCTATGAGCCTACAAATAACATTGCAATTATCACTTCACATTTCAAAAAAATTTATCAATTCTGACAACCTCCCACAACTCTGTATTTGATTCTAACTATAGGTTGATCATCTTTATCGTGATCTGAAAGGAGAATATGGTTAACTATAAGAATATGATTAGTTCATTAATTGCTTATTATTTTTCTCAAATCAATGGTCTTGACATATATGGTAAGTAAGGAATATCAGTTGAAGATATCAAAGTCTCTCCGAGCAGATATCAATGATCACCTCTATGAAGAAAGCTAGCATGCTGTTTATTTATGGAGTAGTAGTACATTAATGAATATGAATATATCATTTTTCCCTCAAGAAATCATCATACTGACTGTGACCTTTACCAAAAAAGAGATGATTTTTTAAAAATTCACCTTTGTATTTCCTGCATTTAGTACAATGTTTGGTGTAGCACAGTGTACCTTGTGGACAACATAATGAAAGGACAGAAGAGATAAAAAGGAATGGGAAAAGGAGGAAGGAAAGTTGCTTAGATGGGAGGGCAGGTCTTCCGAGGACAGGTAAACTAAATCTCATTTTTGTGGTAGTATTTTGAATGGGAATAGCGTAAATATTCCCAGGAATACTTAAGTAGAATTCTTTAATTGAGGATAAAACCAAGAAACTTGGTGACCTTGAGGCTTTATCATAGTTTAAATCAGTTGAGTAAAATATTTATTTTGTTTTTGCAGTGTAATATTAAATTTAAAGCATGTATGGTATAAAAGGTACAGGAGCTCCAAGAAGTCTGGAAAGAGGGGCTCTCACTGTTTTCCTTTGTATAATTTTTTGTCTGTTCTTGGGAGGCAGTAAAGTATAGAGGTCAAGAGTGTGAGTTTTTGAACCAGCCCATTTTCATCCATTCCCTGACACTTGTCATTGTGAAGTAAGATCTTAATGCCTCTGTTTCAGCATGTGTAGAATGAAAGTAATCCATTTCCACACCCAAATCATTCGTGGGTCAAAGCTTTTAAAATTTTTTTCTGATCTGTTTGATTTGTTACGATACCTCCTTGAGATTTTCATTTGTATTTAGCTGAAGTCAATGAGATGAAGTATATTTTTCTTTCATTACTGGAAATTTAAGTTTCATTCTTTATTAAGCTTCCATTAAGGTCTTTTGCCCTTTTTCATGTAGCTTTTTTTTTTCTGTTTTTTTTTTTTTTAATATTTTATTTATTTGAGAGAGAAAGAGAATGTGAGTTGGGGGAAAGAGCTGAGGGAGAGAGAGAATCTGAAGCCAGCTCCACACTGAGCATGGATCCTGACGTGGAGCTTGATCTCACGACCCTAAGATCATGATCTGAGCTGAAACAGAGTCAGATGCTTAACTGACTGAGCCACCCAGGTACCCCCTTTTTAAATTTCAATTCAAATTGATTATCTGCTTTTTTTAAAATTTGGGGTTCTAGAGTTGATCACTTAGCTCAGTTATATTCAAACTTTTATTTTTTTCTTAAAAAATAAATATGAATTACTTTTAAGGTACCATTATTACAAATAATTTAATTGTACTTTTTAAAAATTTTGTTTTGTTTTTAAGATTTTATTTATTTGACACAGCTAGAGAGGGAACACAAGCAGGTGGAGTGGGAAAGGGAGAAGCAGGCTTCCCATGGAGCAGAGAGCCTGACGCGGGGCTTGATTTCAGGATCTGGGTCATAACCTGAGCCAAAGGCAGGCGCTTAATGACTGAGCCACCCAGGTGCCCCTGCACTCAAGTTCTAAATGATTTTCAGTTTCCATAATAATTCCTTGATGAACTTATTTAATATTTAGGTAGTATTCAAATATTTTGAAATACAGTCTTAATGGTCTTAATGATCTGAGTTTTTGACCTATATCCTTTTTCTTCTTTCTTGAAAGGTAAGCTTACTAGCCATAAATTCCCTCAAATTTTTTTTTCATAAATTCCTTCTATTTTTGTTTGAATAGGAAAGTATTTCTCCTTCACTTTTGAAGGATACTTTGGTAGGGTACAGAATTCTAGATTTTGGTCTTGTCACTCAACACTTTAAATATTTCAGGCCATTCTCTTCATGTTTGTGTGGTTTCTGAGAAAAGGTCAGATGTAGTTCTTATCTTTGATCCTCCATAGATAAGTTTCTATTTTATTTTTTCTCTCTCTGACTTCTTTCAAGATCTTTTCTTTATTTTTTATTTTCTGCAGTTTAAATATAATATGCCCAGTTTGCATATAAAATGCCTATTTTTATTTTGACACTTATTTTAGTAAGTGTTTTCTGAGCTTTCAGGAATTGTGATTTGGTTTGTGGCACTAATTTGAAGAAATTTTCCCAGCTATTCTTATTTCAAATATTTCTTATATTCTTTTCTCTCTTTCTTCTAATATTTCCATTACACATATGTTACATATTTTGTAATTGTGCCAGAGTTCTTGGATAGTCTGTGTCTTTTTTCCCTTTTTTTTTTTCCAGTCCCCTCCCTCCCTCCCTTCCTTCCTTCCTTCTTGAATTTGATTTATTTATATGACACAGAGAAAGAGGAAGCTAGAGAGCATAAGTAGGGCGGAGGGCAGAGAAAGAGGGAGAAGCAGACTCCCTGTTGAGCAGGGAGCCCGATGCAGTGCTTGATCCCAAGACCCTGGAATCATGATCTGAGCCAAAGGCAGATGCTTAACTGACTGAGCCACCTAGGTGTCCGTCCTTCTTTCTTTACCTGTTTTATTTTGAATATTTGTATTGACATATCCTCAATCTCAGAGACTTTTCCCTCAGTGGATCCAATCTACTAATGAGCCCATCAAAGGCATTCTTCATTTCTGTTATAGTTTTTTTTTTTTTTTTTTTTTTTTTTTTTTACTTCTAGCATTTATGTTTTATTTTTTTCTTAGAATTTCCTCTCTCTTTTTACATTACCCGTCTGTTCTTGCATGGTGTTTACTTTACCCACTAGGGCCTTTAGCATTATTGGTCATACTTGTTTTAAATTACTGGTTTGAGAATTCCAACATCCTTGCCATTGATACTTGCTATGTCTCTTCAAATTGTGTTTTTGCCATTTGGTATGCCTTGTAATTTTTTTCTTGATAGCTGAACGTGAGGGGCTGGGTAAAAAGAACTGTAAGAAATCAAGCTTTAGTAATGTGATAAGGTGTGAAGGAAGGGGATTGTTCTTTAGTCCTATGATTTGGTCTCAGTCTTCAGTGAGCCAGTGCTGCTGGACTGTGAACTTCAGAAGTGCTTCTCTGTCCCCTGCTATGCCCCACTTGAGTGGGACAGGATGGCTAGACATGGCCAGAGTTGGGTATTTGCCTTTGCCTTCTCCCATATGCTGAAGCTGGCTGAAATTGGATAGTTACTTTCCTTTAGGTCAATTACCCTTAAAAATTTTTTTATTTTTTTCTCTTGAGGTCAGATCTTGTTAAGAACAGAATACCCTGTTGTATTTCAAAATAGTTACCTTCCCCTCCCCCTTCTTGAATGGTGATGGCATTTTTGTGTGACCTTCACTATAAGAATGTCATCCAACTCTTGCAGGCAAAACATGAAATTGCACAAGCACTCTTATGATTAGTTTCCCCTGGAGTTTTAAACTCTCAGACTTGTCCACACTGAGCCCTCAACTGTTTGTCAGTTACAGGTTAGGTTTTCCTATCCCTGCACTGGTTCCAACAGGTTTCTGAGCACGTGTTTATGCTCCAGTAAATTGTGATTCCCTGTATTCACCTGTCTCTCCAATTTGGGAGCAGTTGTTTGCCCAGTGAATTCACATCTTTGTCAGATCCAGGAAGAGTTGTTGATACTCAGATTTTTTTTTTAGTTGTTAGTATGGAGTGAGGACTTACAAGCTCCTTACATGCCAAACCAGAAATCGGAAATCTTTCTTTTAAAATCTTAGAAGAATTACCATTTGTATTCTTTCATTTGTTCTCCAAATGCATATTGTACATTGGTTGTGTTCCAGGCGCTGTGTTAGGTGTAATAGAGGAAGGCGTAAATGCATGTGGCTCTTAACCTCTATTATTATCTTTTGTATAAATGTATTTTGGTAAAATACATTATCTTTTAACAGATGTTTTGAAGAACAATATCACAAGTTAGTTAACTTTCTACTGGCTATATATCTAAAAAGTTTTGAAATGGTTTCTATGCCACCCTTAAAAATTTGAAGTACGTATAGTTGATCAAGTAAATTAAAGATGTAACAGAATTATGTTCATTTAATATATAGAAAGCATAACTGTCACTTTGATATCCTAATTTGGGATATACATACATGCAGAATAATGGTTTGATTTTATATATATATATATATATATATGTGTGTGTGTGTGTGTACACATATATATGTATAACGTATAAACACATTGTTATCACTGTGTATACTTTATTATGTATTTTATAGCATATATATACTTCTACATATGCATATATGCTTCTTTTTTTCCCTTTTTTAAAAATGTTATTTTATTTTTTCAATGTTCCAAGATTCATTGTTTATGCACCACACCCAGTGCTCCATGCAATGTGTTCCCTTCTTAATACCCACCACCAGACTCATATATACTTATAATTAAAGTTTTATATAATTTTTTAAAGATTTTATTTATCGTGAGAGAGAGTGGGCATGAGCAAGAGGGAGAGAGAATCTGAAGCAGACTCTGTGCTGAGCATGATCTGAGCTGAAACCAAGAGTTGGATGCTCAACTGACTGAGCCACTTAGGTGCCCCAGTTTTATGCAATACCAGAAACTATAACTCATATTTGATCTAACAACATTCTAATTTGTTAATATCACAATGCACAAATCTCATGGCATTCGTAAAAATTGCAGTTACTCACTCATAAATTTGATACTCCTTGCTTTTGATAGCCTTGATAGCTTCAAATTCTGGAATTCTTCATGGACTATAGATTTCCTTGAAAATCAGAGAGAAAATGAAAACAAAAAAGAGGGAATAAGTTTTGGTGTTTTGCAAGCCCCAGGAATCCCTAAGGCAATTTTAGTTAAGATATTATATATTGTATTAACTCTGTTACAAATTTCTGCTGCTTTTTAAAATAGATTTATGTTACTTATTAATAGATAATAACTTTTATTTAAGTCCTCATATGACTCTGGTTTTCTCTATTTAAAGAGATGTACTTAATTAGAATTTATATAATACTGACAGTTGTTGCTTCAAAATATGGTATGGTTAAGAACAATTTTCTCTTTTTTTTTAATAGGGTCTTTTTTCAGTCCCAATGCACAACCATCTTGCCTGTCACATGCCATTTTATACCTATTACAGAGATACAGCAGAAGTTTGTGTGAGTTCTGTTTTAAAAAATCCCTCCAAATAAATGTATATCCCTAAATAAAGAAATGAGAGACTTGTGTCTCACATCTTGACAAGTTTGTTATATCATTTATTTTCATTCTCTCATGATGAAGTGGTCATTTTAGAACTTGATACATTTTTCTCTTTGAAGGCAGTGTCTCTTTATGAATTATTCTTTCAGTAGAATACATGTATATATACTTATTTCTGTTTATCAGTTTTTGATAGTAATCTATGAGAGAAGAAAAAATTGGAATATCTGAAAGTGGTATATCACAAGTGAATTTTCTAAATTAAGATATTCTCCCAATAGACACACTACATTCCTTTTTTTTTTTTTCTGTTCTAGATTATCGTGGGAAATGCATGGTTGATTTCTTTTATCATTGTAGTTTCTGTTCTTTTCTATAATTTTAAGTGTGACAGGTAAGATTGGAAAAGTAGAAAATACCAGCCCGAAGAATGGCTAGATGTCTCAAAAAGACAAAAGCATTATAAACATTTTAAATAATACAAAGATGAGTTGGGGTGAAAATAAATACCGATTAGAAAATTTGACATAGGGGCGCCTGGGTGGCTCAGTGGGTTAAAACCTCTGCCTTTGGCTCAGGTCATGATCTCAGGGTCCTGGGATCGAGCCGTGCATCGGGCTCTCTGCTCAGCAGGGAGCCTGCTTCCTCCTCTCTCTCTGCCTGCTTGTGATCTCTGTCTGTCAAATAAATAAATTAAAAAAAAAGAAAATTTGACATATTTATTTTTAGATATAGTAATTGTTGGCTGTAAGTATTAATAAAAGATATATAGTGCAAGAGTGGAAAACACTGCATTTTACAAACTAATATAGAATAGACTGTACAGCTAAGGCCAATTACTATCAATTTAAATGTATTTTTACCTTTTCATTTGTTTGTAACTTTAATTCAAAGAGCTCAAGATTACCTTTGGAGCTTATAACAAGTACTTTGTTATGAGACATAGATGACACCAGTGGTCTGCATCACATATACTGAAAATATATTATACATCCAATTTTTTTATTATTTTGTTTTTGTGTAATTCTTGTTTCCTATTCTTAGTAATTGACAAATAAATACTAAGCCTTGAAATATGACTATGAAGTTAATAAACTACAGTTACTTAGGTAGTATTTGTTTTTAATTAAAAATATTAATCCTTTAATTCCTGCCAGTTCTACAGTGAATGGCAAACAATTGAAAGTCTGATGTTAAGTGTACATGTTCCAGATGTAAGTAAATTCAACACAATCCACATAGAGCACAGTTTGAATAAAGGTTACTAGTCTTATGATTGAAACACAAGCAGTATGAAACATAAGCAGTATGAGTTAATTCTGTACTCTCAATCCCTGAATAGTGTTCTGTTTTATAAAACTTGGAGAGGAAAGAAAGATTTGTGAGGAGATAATCTCTGTTTTTCAAAAGATATCATGTGTCATGTTAATATTCAGGACTCTTTTCAAATGGTTTTTTATTTTTCCTTCAAAATTTTATTAACTGCCTGATACATACAAAATATAGTCTAGATTTTGAGGATATTGAATGGGCAAATTTTGGTCCATATTCTCAAGGAATTAAGAGACTAGTAATGGAGAAAGAGTAATCATGAAGTAATTTCTAAATGCTGAAAGATTCCGAGTACAAAGTGGAGGAAGGACAAAAAAGCGATCAGGTTGACCTAGGTAGATTTGGGGTTGAAGGAAAGATGTCACCAGAGATCATTATAGAACCTGAGATATAGCATATTACCATGAAGTACAGTTTTTTGTTTTGTTTTGTTTTGTTTTTATTTTGTTTTGGAGAGGTTGTATATTTAAGGGTAAAAAGATTTGATTTCTTTGTCACTCTTTTTCATTAGATTTCAGTGTTCTGTTTCTACTGCCTTTAGAGATGCACAGATTATACTAGTAGTTACACAAGACACACAAAAAAATACATAAAAATCATTTCCTACCATTTCATTTCCATAGTGAAACTACTTAGCAGATGACATGCTAATATTTGGAAAGCCACGTATCAGTAAAATCTCCCTGAAAAGAGAAATGGTGATTACTAATTGGCTGGCTACACTTTGTTTTCTTGTTCATTGATACATAAAGTTTAGAATGAGCATAAGCACTACAAAGTTTATTATTTCAGTGTGTAAACTCTTCCTTTGGTGGTGTATGTAGCAAAGGTGACAGTATACTCATCAATAATGTTTGATTTTAAGGCATCAGACATCTGAATGTTTTAAAGGTAGATTCTGCTAATGCGTACTGTTCTTTGTTCTAGATAGGTTAATTGAATTTCAAAGACTGTTTCCTAAACTGATTAGATTATAAATTTTATGCTCAGTTTTGCTGAATAATATTTTTTCAGTGAATTAATTCCCTAGGAACTAATTGAAGCAGTAGCGATAATTTGGATAGCATCTTTACTTCCTTGATTGCATATTTTTATGTAAGTAAATTGCTTGTGAAACTGGACATTTCTATTTCCAAGACCATAAAAAAAAAAAAACAGGGTAATTTCCATTGTTTGGTAGAGTAAGATATTATCTATATCTCACTTTTAAAAATTAAGCCCATAAAGGTTTATTAATTAATATATTTGTATATGTTTTGTAAAATTCTTTGGAACATTAAATTAGTGTTTTATATATTTTTCTAATCTAGTGCATTTTCCTAAACTAAAAGAAAATTTTTTTCCATGAAATAATTTATTAATCAGTTATAATTCGGAGATGAGGAAAATGGCAAGCCTTGTTGACATGGATTTTGAGGCACAGTCAGATCTTGGGTTGGGAGTAGAAGCAGAAATGGGATTGGTATAGTTAAAGAGCAATACCATTTATTCAAAAAAGAGTAGAGGCACGTATTATGCTATATATTTGCATTTGTGGACTGAAGTGATGTACAAATTGAGTTCCATAACAAGTAGGTTTATCTCGTTGTTTTAGCAAGACATTTGAGCCTTTTTTTCCGGTAGAAATGTTTGCCATCTAGCTCTAAGACACTTGAAGTCAGTAGTAATTACTAAATATCTTCAAATTCTTGGCCCAATTGTTCTCTCTGTAGAAAGAAAATCAATTAATACTACTTAAATGATAACTACAACTACTCAGATAATTGTTCTTTATCCATATAATTTTCATTTCCTATTTTTTTGTCACATTAGGGTTTATTTAACTGGGACTGGTTTAAAAATGTAAAATTTAAAACTGAAGGTGCCTTTGAATTCTCTTTTCATAATGTGTTGCCTCTGTCACTTATCAAGGTCAGTATACACTAGTAGTTCTTAAGCTTTATTGTGTACAATAATTACCTTCAGAGTTATGTGTGACTAATTCTTGTGCTTCATTCATAATTACTGATTAGAATCATAAGGCATTGTCTAAGAATCCACTTTGAATAAATTCCATAGGAAATTCCAATTCAGGTTATTGGGAAAGCACCCCAACCTTATTTGTACTTTTAGTTGCAATCTAACATCACCCCATTTGTACTTTTAGTTGAAATCTACCCATTTAGAAGTCTCATAAATCACACAAAGAAAAAATATATATCTTTAGTATGAATCATCGTGTGCATTAAACATTTTAAATTTAAATCTTTGTCCTTTCCTATTGTGATCCCAGTAAGCTGTAGTCACTTCCATCGTCTATTTTCTAGCTAACATCTGTGTGAAAATCTTCTTCCCACTCTAGCAGCTTGTATGCCAGCCAGTCACAGAACTACCAAGTTTGGAGTGCTATTCTTATGTAATTGCTGCCTGTGGAAGATAGTACCGCTGTGCAGAATGCTAGTTCATTAGTTATGGGTTAGATGGAACTTGGGAATCGAAACAAGAAACTCTTCATTTCCTTCAATTCAACCAGAGCCTCCACTGCTCTTCTTATATAGGGGGCTGATTCCAATTGCAAAATCAGGTAAGCACACCCACACAGAGCACGTCATTCACTAGCAGCAGGTCATCTCCTTTTCTCCCTCCAGCTTAGCTCCATGGGACTGCCAGCTGCTGAGCAAATGTAGTATAGCCCCCTTGCGTAGAAAACTGATTTCTACTGAGTGGGAAATTGATGAAGATTGTGTGATTCTAGTCAATTTCACTCACAATGGGTAAGAAGCGCCTGTGCACAAGCTGGTGTGACACTCCAGAGCAGCTGCTGCCCTTTACCTGAGCCTAGTAAAGATGCAGAAAAGAAAGCGGAGCAGATAAAGAAACAGGGAGACAAATAGGCAAGCCTATCTTATTTTCTGGCTTTTCGCATTTAGCATTTCATATGTGGTCATAGTTTTACCTGAAGTAAACATCCAAATAGTTCATAAAGTTCCAAACAATACAGGATTTACTTTCAGTGTACTACACAAGAGGACACAAATTTATTTTTTATTATTTTTAAAAATTTGTTTTCAGAATGACAGACCACCAATGAATCATGAGCTTTTGTAAAGATTGTAGATAAAAGTTTACTTTAGTGCAAACACTGTTAGAAAATGGCAGAGTTAAATGTCTAACTTGATGATGTCACCTCAGATTTATAAGAAAGATAATAAAATTATAAAGTATGGTTTCTGCAATTCTCTGTCAGCCCTCCATATCTTCTTTAACTAACACACTTACCTACCTACGAAGAGGGTAAATCAATTATACAAAGTCCCAGGAGAGGAAGTGTCCCTCAGGCCCCTCCCTTTTACCCAGGGATCTGCCATCTCTTCTGCATCTGCATCTTTATTCATGATACTTGCCCTTTTCCCCTAGAATATAAATGTGCTCAAGTCTTTTTTGTGACAATACACATACACACATATTCAGACTTTCCTCTCCAGCTATAGCTCGCTTGCTCACTCCCTTCTCCTCTCCATCTCCTCATGTCTTCCATGTTATTTGTTATGCTCTGCAAATAAGTGAAACCATATGATAATTGACTCTCTCTGCTTGACTTATTTCACTCAGCATAATCTCTTCCAGTCCCATCCATGTTGATACAAAAGTTGGGTATTCATTCTTTCTGATGGAGGCATAATACTCCATAGTGTATATGGACTACATCTTCCTTATCCATTCGTCCGTTGAAGGGCATCTTGTTTCTTTCCAAAGATTGGCGACCGTGACAATTGCTGCTATTAACATTGGGGTACAGATGGCCCTTCTTTTCACTACATCTGTATCTTTGGGGTAAATACCCAGTAGTGCAATTGCAGGGTCATAGGGAAGCTCTATTTTTAATTTCTTAAGGAATCTCCACACTGTTCTCCAAAGTGGCTGCACCAACTTGCATTCCCACCAACAGTGTAAGAGGGTTCCCCTTTCCCCACATCCTCTCCAACACACGTTGTTTCCTGTCTTGCTAATTTTGGCCATTCTAAGTGGTGTAAGGTGGTATCTCAGTGTGGTTTTAATTTGAATCTCCCTGATGGCTAGTGATGATGAACATTTTTTCATGTGTCTGATAGCCATTTGTATGTCTTCATTGGAGAAGTGTCTGTTCATATCTTCTGCCCATTTTTGGATATGATTGTCTCTTTTGTGTATGTTGAGTTTGAGAAGTTCTTTATAGATGCTGGGTATCAGCCTTTTGTCTGTACTGTCATTTGCAAATATCTTCTCCCATTCCGTGGGTTGCATTTTTCTTAAAGCTTTCACGACAGATCCCTGACTATACTCTTTTCCTGCCTAACAATTTCATACTCTAGTTGGAAGAAATCTTTTTTCATTTTTAGGAAACATCATGTTTTTTCTTGCTTTTAAAATATATCCTTTTTTTTTCCTTCTTTGGTGGTAAAGCATTCTTTCCACATAGAGGATCATTAGTCTTTTTTAGTTAGCTATTCCCAACTTTTTAGCTGTTCATCTGCAGGAAAATTTCCTGAATCCTAAACTACATTCTAGAATTCTTACTTTGTGACTAACAAAGATGGATAACATTATGGATCTTTTTGCCCAAGAAACTCAAAGTGCTTTACAAAAATAATCATAGTTTGACTAAACATGTAAAGTCATGTAACAGTCATCTATGTTCATCTTCTGTGGACTGGGATGGGGCTATGGATCTGGAAGAAAAAAATAAGCTACACGAGTCTGTTTTCCAACAACTGAAACAACTCAGTTGAAGATCTGCGGCATATGACCATTTCACTTAAAACAACCACTAGAGAAGCAGGATTCATTGGTCAATTGACTGTTGTTAAATTAAGAAAATAATTAATTTTATTGTCTATTTAAAAAAAATCTTTGTACATCAGAGTATTTTAAATGAAGTATTTGGTAACCACTAAATGGGTTTTTTTCACTATGATCCATAACCACAATATGATTCCATAAATTGGAAAATTGAAAACTCTATAAAGGACACTTCTAGTATTAGATCTTACATGTAAAGAACTTGGCAGTCATGATTCCTGTCCTTACAACAAGAAGAGGGACAAATTTAGAATCAGTGAATCCACTTGGACCCACCAGAGACCAAACTACCACACCAAAATCCATAGAGGTGTGCTCATCCAAAGACACATGGTCAAGATTTGCTTACCTGGAAAAAAAGCTGGAACAATAAACTGATGGGAAAAACTTAAAGAAAGCATGTCTTAAAAGGAATAAATGAAGTTAAATTCTTATCTTTTATCTTTAAGATATTGCTTAGTATAATGATAGTAAAAATATATTTAATAATAGCATATGGGTAAATGAGATTAATAACAATAATATAATAAAGGTATGAAAAAGATTTGGAAACACTCTGTAATAAGTACGTGTCCTACATATGAAGCAATATAGGGCAATTTGAAGCTGGACTTAGATTAATTAAAATATGTAATAAATTTTAAAGTAATAACAAAAAAACAGTTTTAAAAAACTATAGATTCTGGTCTCATCTCTAATATGTAAGGAGATTGGAAGTTATGATTCATCCTTGCAACAAGAAAAACTGAACAAATCAGAAATTAATGAACAAATTGGAAATAAATTAAGAGACAAAGTTCTGTTAAAATGATCAAAAAATTGGAATCACAGAACAAAATCTCCATCCCTATAATCTAGAAATACATAGGAAAATCAGAGTTGCTAGTTAGAGCTGCTAACCTGGAGCATATACCCATGGAGCCATATACTGGTAAGAACATTGAAAAGGTTATACTGATTACTTGCCGAAAGATGAATGTGGAGTAGTGCGAATGAGAATCTCTTGGGGGCCACAGTCTTATAGGGATCCCTATAATTATACCTCAGAAAATGCCTCTAGGTTCTCATAGTGAAGAGCTGATAAAGATCTTTTTGTGTCACTGATGGGGGATAGAAACAGTAATCATTGTGAAATATACTCAAAGCCTTCTTCATAGCAAAGGCCTAATCTCTAGGGAAGGGCTTTCCTAGAGATTTATCCTAGCCTGGGGAATAATCCTTCTACTTGAGTGCCCTCTAACCTTTGAGTTTACCTAAAGGTGAAGAGAAATGCTATACTATTTGCAAAACACTTTTAAGGGTCACAACTAGAGACAACGGTCAGCCAATAAATCAGAGTTTTAGTCTTAAGATTAAAGCCTCTTCACATGTATCTATAGTTACCTAGATGGCTCCAGAATAGAAAGAGTGGATCACAATAGCAAGAGCCATAAATCAGTCTCTTTCTTCCAAAGTCAGAGTCAAGAGGGGAGCTGAAAGCAAGGACACTGAAAGAAATTTGAAGCTTCTGGTACTTTTAGGTAGAGCAAACATTCTGCCGAATCCAGCTCATAGCCAGAATCACATAAATCCTCACACTAAAGGTCTATTTAATTCAGTTCCCATATGCTTAATACTACATGTCCAAAGCAGAAGAAATCTCTGAAATAAGAGTGTCTGAAAATTTTTCCAAATGAATGAAAGAAACTCACAGATTAAGGAAGTTCACTGAACATCAAGCAGGAAAAATACAAGCAAATGCAAATAAAAAAGAGAACAGAAACGTATTTAAACAGCAAGAAATCAAAAACAAAGGGAAGATATTGAAAGAATAGTGGAGGGAAACCTTACCTAAGGAGGAACAAGGATAAGAAAGTAGCTTTCACACAAGCAAAAAAAGACTGGAGTGAAATTTTTAAAGTGTTGGAGGAAAGGCTAGCAATCTAGATTTCTATACCAGAGAAATTTGCATTTTGAAATGAAGGAGAAAGAAAACGTTTCTGACCAAGAAAAACTAATGATATTCATCTCCAGAAGTCTCGACTTACAAAAAAAATATATTAAAAGAAGTTCTTCAGGTAGAGGGAAAATGTGTCAGCTGCATCAATCCATATAAAGAAAAAAAATGATTGTATAAAGAATGTATGAAATAAAAATATTTTAATTTTTATTCTTAATGAGTGTGAAGATTAACTGAGTATTTGAAATAATAACAGTAATGATGTGTTGGACATTTAAAGCATAGAGATAAGTGAGTCAAATGACAAGAGTGTCACAAGGAATGGGAGAGAAGAATCAAGAATGATCTGTTATAAGGTATCTGTACTATCCACAAACTATTATAATGTTGTTTGAAGGTTGATTGTGTTAGTTTTAATGTTTATTGGAAATTCTAGGGCAACCACTAAAATATTTTTTAAAAAGTATGAAATAATATAATAATATATAAAATGCTCAGTTAAACCCAGAACAGGGAACTATGGCAAAATAAAAGAACCAAAAAATAAGTGCAAATTAGAGAATAGTTGCAAGCATGGTAGCTATTAACCAAATTATACCACTTATCACTTTAAAGGTTAGTGATCAGAGTACATCCACTAAAACACAGAGACTGACACAATGAATACAAAACTAAAGCCAAGCATATGTTGAATACAAAAAATGTACCCAAAATATAAAGATTCAGATTGGTTCAATGTGAATATATGGAGAGAAGTATACCATGCTAACAACAATCAAAGGACTTGTAATAACTATATTCAATTAAGAAAGAAGCATAATTCATATCATGAAAATTGTCAGAGATAAGAAGGGCATTACATAATTAGATAGGAATCTGTTTTTTAAGAAATCATAACAGTCCAAACGTATCTGCACATAACAAAAGTATCTAAGCACACAGCACTCAGATTGATGGAACTGAAAAGAAAAACAAATAAATGGTTATATTACATATAATGTATTTATATAACATATATTAAAATATATAATTGGTGACTTCAATGCCCTATTTCAGTAAATTATAGATTAAACAAGAAAATATCTAGTAAGGACCTAGAGCTGAATATGCCAATAATTAATTTGGCCTAATTGACATTTATGCAATACTGTTTCACAACAGAATACATTCTCTACAAGTTAACATGGAACATTTGCTAAAATATACTAAACTCTGGCCTATAAAACACACTAAAATTTTTAAATGGGGGCGCCTGGGTGGTGCAGCTGGTTAATCATCCAATTCTTGGTTTCAGCTCAGGTCAATATCTTAGGGTCCTGAGATTGATCCCACGTCAGGCTCTGTGATCAGCATGGAGTCTGCTTAAGTTTCTCCCTCCCTCTCGCTCTGCTCCTCCCTCCACCTGCCCTCCTACTCCCCCCCCTCACTCCCTCCCTATCTCTCTTTAATAAATAAATCCTTAAAGAAATGTAAATGGTTGGACATTGTACAAAGTATGTTTTAGAGCAAAATGGAATTAAACTAGAAATCAATAACAAAAAGAAAAGTCTCAAATATTTAGACATTAAACAATATACTTTGAACACATGGGTCAAAGATGAATTCTAAGAACAAATTAAAAAGTATTTGAACTAATTGAAGATAAAACTAGTACATACTTATCATCACTGAATTGTACACTTAAATAAAAATGATTAAAATGGTAAATTTTATGTTATGTATATATTACCACAATTTAAAAAGTCATAGGAAAATATAACTTTTAAAAAAGAGACAAAATTACTGATTAAAAAAATAGGAGTAAAGAGAAGTCATGTATCTTTCAAAGACTCAATAGCAAATGTAATATAAACTCAATGTTCTTATTCATACAACAAGTTGTAAAAAGAAAACAATGAAAATATGTATTTATAGAATTGTATTCATGGAGGAAGTATTATGCAGTAACCACATAATTCAGAGCTACATATATTTGTGTGGATAATCTAAAAAATCTAACGTTAACTTGAATAATTAATTTTCAAAGCATAATGTTGATTGACAGAACCAAGTGGCTGAATTATGTGAACTGAAGGGTATCATTTATACATTGTATCATTAAAAATGTGCAGTGATTTTATTGATATGTCACTATAAATAAACTAAACTAAATAAAATTTAGTTTATTTTTGATATGTCACTATTATATGTCACTATATGTCACTATAAATAAACTAAATAAAATTGAACTAAAATTAAACTAAAATAAACTAAATAATAAACTAAATAAATAAACTAAATAAACTAATATTTAAACTAAATAAACTAATAAACTAAAACTAATAAACTAAATAAATTACATAATCTATATAAATAAAATAAGATGTAAAACATATGTAACAACACTGACTGGAAATGTGAATATAGCCTTATAAATAAAGGAGAATGGGGAGAAATATGAAATCTATTATATTCATATCTATAATGTTTTGCTTATACCTATTTTTTAAAAAGATGAATATGAATAGCAGACCATTAGAATTTGAAAGAACTGAGGGACCAGTAAATTGGTATTTGCCATATTAGATGAGCTAATCTCTATGTTTGGGACATTTCATAAAATAATAAAAATAACTTAAAAAGGAGTTGGTAGCCACAAACAAGATAACCAAATACACACAAACAGACCAAAACCCAGCCACTGACACCACTAAAATCCTTGGAAGAAATATAGCTTTTCTATTAACAAAAATTGGAAGAAATTTCTGTCTTCACAAAATTAATAAATAGAATTTCATACATTATATTTAAATATTCCTGTTACAGTATACGTTACAAAAGTTTTGTTCCCCCAAAATGTAACTTTAACCTTGAGTAAAGGATTTGACAATATCTTAAGTTTGAACATGTTGTTTTGATAGTTTCTTAATAACTGGTTATAAGACCACAAAAATCCCTGAATAGCCAAATCAATCTTGAGTAAGAGGAACAGAAGTAGAGACATCACACTTCCTGATTTCAATCTATATTACAAAGTTATAGTACTCAAACAATATCATATTGACATAAAAACAGACAGATAGATGGAACAGAAGTAACCCCACACATTTGTGATTAATTTATGTCAAAGGAGCTAGGGAATATACAATGGTGAAAGTCTCATAAATAAACAGTGTTAGGAAAACTGGACAGCCACATGCACCATACACAAAAATCACCTCAAAGTGGATTAAACACTTGGATGTAAGTCCCAAAACCATGAAACTCCTAGAAGACAACATAGGAGGTAATCTTGACAAGGATCTTAGCAATGACTTTTCTGCATATAATTTGCAAAATTGCAAAATAAATTGCACAATTTATTTTGCTATAAATAAAAGCAAAGGCAACAAAGGTAGAAATAAACAAGTGGAACTGTCTTGTACTAAAAACCTCTGTACAACAAAAGAAACCATCAACAAAATGAAAAGACAACCTACCCAATAGAAAATATTTGCAAATTATATATCTGATAAGGGGTTAACATCCAAAATATATAAGAAATGCATGTAACTTAATAGCAGAAAACACATAACCCATTGGATTAAGCAATGGGCAGAAGACCTGAATAGACATTTTTCTCAAATATGAGAAACAGATGTCCAGCAGGGACATATAAAAGTGTTTGATATCACCAGTCGGCAGGGAAATGAAAGTCAAAGCCACAGTGATACCACCTCATACCTGTTAGGATGTCTGCTATCAAGAAGGGAGGTGATAGGGATGCCTGGGTGGCTTAGTCAGTTAAGCATCCGCTTTTTGCTCAGGTCATGACCCGAGGGTCCTGGGATAGAGTTCCACATCAGGTTCCCTGCTCAGTGGGGAGCCTGCTTGTGCTTTCTCTTTCTCCTTCTTATAAATAAATAAATAAATAAATATTTTTTTTAAAAAATAAAAGGGAAGTAATAACAAATGCTGGTGAGAATGTAGAGAAAAGGGAAGTCTTATACACTATTGGTAAGCCTGTAAATTGGTGTAGCCACAATACAATACAAAAATTAAAAATAATAGGTTCATAAGCAAAAATGGAAATTTTGTGTCTAGAGAGAATTATTACATCAAATGTGCCAGATGAAGTCATAATTAAAGTGATAAAAAGTGATAAAAGTAATCACTTTTTAGATACATAATAAAGTGATAAATAATATTTTTATCCTTAAATATGATTTCATTTAATTTTGCATAAATCTTTACACAAGTCTTTAATAAGTTGAGGAAGCAAAAAACTTTTCTAACAGAGTTCATTGTTTGTATGTAACTTGTCAATTACAATTCTTTGGCAATTTGCTCTAAAAATGAATTCATAGTTTTCATTATGTATTAAGGATTTTTCAAATCTCCTATATAGTTTCACAGTGTCAGATTGTTTGAAATCCTCTTAACTCATGTTGAAATACCAATTATTTTCTTTTTTTTCCCTTGTAGATATCTGCAGAAAATTAATTTGCATTATTTACTGAGAATTAGTAACAGTTACATGAGGGTTGAATATCTTGGACAATAAAAATTCAGCCATTTGGCAGTGTGCCTGGAATTTTATTATTATAGATTATTTTTTACTAAGTTATTTTGCCATTGCCCCAGATATCTTATTTAATATCTTATTTAAAATTTATTTAATATTTATTTTTATTTAATATTTACAGATGACTAACATAACATAAGTTTTAATATTCTCATACTATGTACCATACCTGCTAATAACCATTATTATGGATTCATTTGAAAAGGTACTTTATTATCAGTATAAATTATATTTTATTGAGAACTTTTGTGTGCATCACTTAATGGAATAAAGAGCATGAAGTTAGTAAAGTTGTTTGTCTAGTAGGTCCTTGGTAAACAGAGGATTAAGCATGGGGTGCCTGGGTGGCTCAGTGGGTTAAAGCCTCTGCTTTCGGCTCAGGTAATGATCCCAGGGTCCTGGGATCGAGCCCCACATCGGGCTCTCTGCTCAGCGGGGAGCCTGCTTCCCTTCATCTCCCTCTCTGCCTGCCTCTCTGCCTACTTGTGATCTCTGTCTGTCAAATAAATAAACAATAAATAAATAAATAAAATATTCTTGGAAAAATAAAACAGTATTAAGCAGCCCATAAGGAGGTATCAAAAATGCACTTCCATATTAAGGAATAATGAGTGCTGACTTACTAGTTTATATTATTGAATTATAAGTGGCAAATTTTAAATATAAGTAACAAACCTATATTATTATTAAATGATAATATAACTTAAATATTATATTTATATTATATTATTTTATATTAAAATATAAATGACAAATTTAAAATTAGTCTTTTTTTACATGGTTGTCTGCAGGATTTTTTTTTTATTATGTCATTCTCCTGCAGTAAGAAAATTTAATGGCAAAATCCATATGAAGTTGTGGGTGAAGCTCACCAGGATTTAAACATCATAAATATTATGCCAATCATTTCTCCATTTAGCAGGCTATTATCTAATGTCTTCAGTTTACAAAGATGTTTCTATGTTATTTTCTAAGCTTATTGTGGATCCAAGTATTTGAATATGGGGGATGAAAACAGTCCAACTGAGAATTCTGTTTGCAAACTTCTGAATTATGTACCAGGATAGCAGGTAATTATTTAAAATTCTACAAAATGTAATTATTTAGACTGCATTTCATTGTCTTTTTTTATTTGGAGACTGGAATAGAGTGAGTCTCCTATAAATTTTGAATATACTGCTTAATTTGAAATTGCTTAATTGATTAAGAATATCTATGAATGACAATGTACCACACAGAGGTTCAAAAGAAGGATAGAAAAGTCACCTGAAAGAGCCTAGCCCCTAGACCAGGGTAGTACTGTCAACTGATTATATTAATATGTCTACAGGCAGGATTATTAACCATAACTAGTACTAGTGCATTCAACAAACCACTGGACCACTTTCTTACATCAGACACAAAAATAAATTCAGAACAGATGAAAGAACTAAATGTGAGACAGGAAACCATCAGAGTCCTAGAGGAGAATACAGGCAGCAACCCCTTTGACCTTGACCATTGCAGTGTTAAACTGGACACGTCTTGGGAGGCAAGGGAAACAAAAGCAAAAAAAAAAAAAAAACAAAAAAAAAACCATTGGGACATCATCAAGATAAAAATCTTCTGCACAGCAGAGGAAACAGTCAACAAAACTAAAAGCAGCCTATAGAATGGAAGACTGTATTTGCAAATGGTGTCTCTGATAAAGGGCTAGTATCCATAATCTATAAAGAACTTATCAAACTCAACACACAAAGAACAAATAATCCAATTAAGAAATGGACAGAAGACAGGAACAGATTTTTTCCAAAGAAAATTTACAGATGACTAACAGACACGTGAAAAGATTCTCGCCATCACTCATCATCAGGGAAATAGAAACCAAAACCATTTCACTCATATATAGAATTTAATAAACAAAACAGATGAACATAGGGGAAGGTGGAAAAAAGAGGGAAGCATACCATAAGACACTCTTAACTGTAAGAAACAGACAGGGTTGCTGGAAGGGAGATTGTGGAGGTGGGCTAGGTGGGTGATGGATATTAAGGAGGGTACTTATTTATGAGCACTGGGTGTTAAATATTTAAGTGATGAATCACTGAATTCTACTCTTGAAAACAATATTACACTATGTTAAGTAACTAGAATTTAAATAAAAACTTAAAATATCTAATTCCAAATGACTACATGCGAAGACACAGTCAGATATCTGCCAGTATGAGATAGGCTGTGGATGGAGTTGGTTCTTCTTGCAAAGGGTTTTTACTTTTTTCTTTTTATTTAAATATTATTTGGGAGTTGGGAGGAGGCTGAATTAATTCCAAAGATGTATTTTGTTGGAACTTCAAAGAATTCTGACTTTTTTTGTATTTTAATTTAAATTATTTGATACTGTCTGGTTCATAGGAGTCTCAACCATACTGTGCCATCTTATAACTGACCAGCTGAACTATTAATCTCTTTTTGTTGCTTTAGAGGAAGATCATTCTTATGGTGAGAGAATTAAACCATTTATTTAACTTTCTTAACTCTTCTCATAATGTTCTTATCTTTGCCAAATGATTTTCCAATTCCTCTGTGCAGGAGCAGTCTGTGCTGAACATGTGTACTCAGGTTTCTGGTCTCTGTGAAAGACTATTTTAAGTTATTCCCAATTATGATTTTGCATCCCTACATAGGTATGCTTGGGTACAGAGAATTTCTTGATTTTCTAGACTTCAGTTTTCCTGAAATGGAGAATTTCTGTTCTTTCGATAGGTATATCCTGGAAATGTATACATAGGTATTCTAGTGTAACTTTTTTTTTTTTTCACTACTAAGGATTGTTCTGTTAGGGACAAGTCATATCTGGACAAGTCAAGAAAGAATACTTACCTAAGTTCTCAAAAAAGAAAGCCAGATATAAATCTTTGATACCTTAGAATGGTACTGCTACCTTGCCAGCTTTTGCAACTGTGGTATTGTTTCCTTGTTTTTATTCTGAATTTGCTATAATTTGTAATAACTTCAGGAAAGAGAACTGTTGGATATGGAAAAGGTCATTGTATCTGAAAGGTCTGCAAAGCCAAGACATGGAATAAGATACTCTCTAAATGGGCTCTTCTGCATACCTAGTCACCTCTGACTAAGGCACATTTCTCTCTCTCATATATATATATATATACATATATATATGTATATATATGTATATATATATATGTATATATATATACATATATATATTTAACATGCATATATATGTATTTTAAAATATATATTTTATATATATTGATATATATATACACACACACACACATATATACATATATATATTTTATATAGTAAATGTAAGTGAAAACAAGAATTGTAGCTTCTGTTTCTCAAGGCTGATGTTTAAATAACTGTATTAGCAACCTCTGGTATTTAGAAAGAGTGCTGTGAGAAAACACATGGGATATAGGCAGAAAAAATATGGTAACTTTAAATAAAAGCAGTAAACAAAATTAAATGTTTCTTCTCTTAATAGTTTCTTTAGGAACAGGCCCTCTATTTTCCTGAGTGTTGGTCCAGTCAAACACAATTTGGAAATCCCTGTTTTGAACGAAATGTATTTCAACCACAAGAACTTGCAGTTACTAAGTGTTGGTGAGATCAATTTTGGTTGCTTCACCAAAGGATGTAATACAGTGAACCAATGGTCCTTGTTTGTATCAAAATTATTATTGGTAGATAGAAGTTACTTCAGGTTGATTATAGTACAGTATAAATACAAGCATCTTTTCTCTTGATTAAATTTCTTATATGCAGGAAAAACATGAGATTACAAAAAAATAAAAACATTTATGTTTTAATACTGGCTAGTTTTGAATATAAATTCTTCCAGAAAATATTTTTTATTCTGGTTAATCTTTCCTCAGCAGTACTGATGATCTTTAGCAGAAAATTATCTGACTTGCCTTACAATTAAAAATGAGACTATCAAGTGAAAAAAGGATGTACCATATAAATTATAATAATTTTTAATTTTTATTAGAATATTGAAGAGAATTAGGAAAACTCTGATGCTTTTCACTTCAAATATGAAATGTGAGGGAATTTAGGGACACAATTAACATAAGTCTGAAGAGATTCAGCAGCATTTCCCTCAACGAGATCCTCTTCTGTGACTAGGAACACACACGTTTTAGTAAGGGAGAGGTCAGAAGAATCAGTATTGAGCTAAGTAATAACAGAATATCTATTTTGAGAAAGATTCTGTAAAAGTAAGAATAAAAGTAAAGCTATATTCATTAAGATAGTCATCAATTAAAAATATTTATTGAAAATTTTATATAAAAGGTTATGAGCTGGGCATACCTTGTGTTATTTAAAATTAGGATGGGGTGCCTGGGTGGTTCAGTCAGTTAAGTGTCAGACTCTAAATTTTTGTCTCAGGTCATGAACTCAGGGTCTTGGGATAGAGCCAACCTTTGTGCTCCAGGCTTAGCAGGGAGTCTGCTTGAAGATTCTCTCCCTCTGCCCCTACCCCCACTCAAACACACACATGCGTGCATTCTCTCTCTCTAATAAATAAATAAAACCTTAAATAAATAAAATTAGGTCAAAATGTAATTTTCCATAGCAGTCTATTCAATAAACTTTTATTGAGTACCTATTTAAGTATCTTCCTAAAATACCAGGTTATAAATAAAGATTAGACCATTTTTAAGATCCCTAAGATTCATTCATAAGATTTTAAAAAAGACTTTATTTTTTAGAGCAGATTTAGACTTACAACAAAATTGAGAGACAGGTACAGAGATTTCACACATCCCCTGCCTGTCCACCTGTATACCTTTCCCCATTATTAGCATCACTAAACAGAATGGTACTTTCATTTTTTCCTACCAGGAGTGAACCTACATTGACAATCATTATTACTAAAGGTCCATAGTTTAACATTACAGTTCACTTCTGGTGTTGTACACTCTATGGGTGTGGACAAATGTAAAATAATAAATATCATTGTTATAGTATCTTACAGAGGATTTTTAATGCCCTTAAAAATCTTCTGTGCTCAAAAATAAAACAAGACAACGTCAGAGAGTGAGACAAACGATAGGAGACTCTTGTTCATAGGAAACAAAATGAGGGTTGCTGGTGGGGAGGGAGGTGGTTGGTGGGGTAACTGGGTGATGGACATTAAGGAGGGCATATGATGTAATGAACACTAGGTATTATATAAGACTGATGAGTCACTGACCTCTACCTCTACTAATAATACATTATATGTTAGTTAATTGAATTTAAATAAAAAAGATAAATTTAAAAAATCTTCTGTGCCCTGTGTATTCATATCTCCCCACCAATCCCCATCCCACCTACAACCCTGTTCTTTTTATTGTCTTTATAGTTTAGCCTTTTTCAGAGTGCAGAATTGTTGGAATCATATAGCATTTAACCTTTCCAGATTGGTTTCGTTTCTTTTATCTTCTTCTTCTTCTTTTTTTTTTTTGAGTGGGAAGAGAGAATCTTAAGCAGGCTCCATACCCAGTGCAGAGCCAGATGCGGGGCTTAATCTTAGGACCCTGAGATCATGATCTGAGCCTAAATTAGGAATTGGACACTTAACTGATTTAGCTATTCAGGTGCCCCAGGTTGGTTTCTTTCACTTGCTAATGTGCATGTAAGTTTCCTACCATTCTTTCCTGTCTCAGATTTCATTGTTTTTGTTAGCACTGAATAATATTCTGTTATCTGGATATACCACAGTATCATCATTATCTAATACCATTCTCTAATAAAATGAATCAGAGCCTCTTTGAGAAATGTCTGAATCTGTAACTAAGAAAAAAAAAAATACGAAATGAACCAGAAGCATCTTATAGCACCAGAAAATAAGAAAATGCTCAGAGGTAAAACACTTGTGTTTTATGTAAAAAACACAAGTAGCATATTGATGGGATTATGTTAAAAAGGGGTATGTGAACTAAATGAAAGAGTTCACAGTGGCCAAATCTGGAACAATTTGAAGAACAGAAGGAATAAAATAGTATAAATCTCATGTGAAAAGGAATTCCAAATATTTTGCATAGAGATAGTGCTCTTGAAGAGGGGAGCATAATTTAAATTTAATCTGTGTGTCATGAAATACTCAATAGTGCAGTGTGAAATGAAGAAAAGGAAAGAATGTTGATAGTGTACAACCTTAGTATGAATATGACAAAAAAAAACATTTCATTTTTGTGCTCTTCCTACCAAAGGCGTATAACCTTTATGAGAAAACAGACAAATTTCAAGCACCCTACAAAGAACTGATCAGTACTCCTCAAAGCTCTCAAGTCATCAAAAATAAGAATATATTAGAAACTCTTATAGATAAAGAGGAGCTTTATAATAAGTTTGCTACAGCTGTCATAACAAAGTGCCTCAAATTGGTGACATAAACAACAGAAATCTCTTGTCTCAGCTCTGGAGGCTAGAAGTCAAGATCAAGATGTCTGCAGGGTTGATTCCTTTGGAGGGCTATGAAGAAAAGTCAGTTCCATGGTTCTCCCCAGGTTTCTTGACAATCTTTGGCATTCCTTGGCTTGTAGAAGTATCACCCTAATTTTTCCCTTTTTTATAAGTACACCAGTCATAATGGGTTAGGGCCCACTCTAATGAGTTCTATTTTAATTTGATTACCTCTGTAAAGACCCTAATACAAGTAAAGTCACATTCTGAGGTAAGGGTGTTAGGACGTAACAGTTTTGGGAAGGGGGTAACATTTCATCTGACTTTAGGAAACTAAGGATGAACAACAATTAAGGTAAAAACAGTTGGGGGCTACAATTCAACTGTTTATAGGATACTAAGGAGAAGTGACAACTAAGTTAATATAATACCCTGGATGAGATCCTGGAACATAAAATGGATGTTAGATTAGAAACTAAAGAAATCTGTATGACTACAGAGATAACTATATTATGACTAGTAAGACCTCAGTAGTTCATTACGTTAATTGTACGTTAATTGTAACAAACATACTAATGATAACTAATAATAAGATGTTAGTTATGGGGAAAAATCTGTATGGAATAGATGGAAACTGTACTATCTTTTCAGTTTTGGGGATATCTAAAACTCCTGGGTAAAGTAAAGTATCCTTTTAAAAATATGTGAATGAGATATACAAATCCTAAGTGATCTCAATTATTCTTTTGTCTCAAATATTACAAATAAGGCTGATATTAAGTACCGATCCAGAAACTAAAGTCAAGTTCAGTAGAACTATTTGTTTAGATTAAAAATGCCTGACCTTAATCACTGATGACTAAAATAAGACTAAAGGATTTATCTACCATTACTCCAAATTTATAGCATTTCCTAATTTAACGATGTGTTAAAAACTTGGTAAGAAATATAATAAGAATGGGATATCTTAGGGATGCCAACCATTTTAGAGTTCTAATTTCAGAAATTACAATTTGGACCTCAAAGGACAGTTTCTTTTGATACACTGCATGTAACAATTACAACTCATCAAGAATGTTATAAATGTACTTAGCAGAAGATAATTTCTATTTATTTTATATAAATCTTATATTTATGTAATAAAATGATATAAATTTTATAGTTATATGCAATTAAAATGTTATAAAATTAAGATATTACATGAATATTTTATATAATTTATATAAATATAAATAAATTCTATTTTTATATAAAGATGAGTGGAAAAGAGCAAAATACTGGTAAACATTAAGGTTTAAATGAGGACTAAAGATATAAGCCAGCTAATACAGAGAATGAATTCAATGGAAATTACCTACAGTTATTAGATAGGTATGAGTCTCCTCATTTTGGGTTTGAGGAAGCTGAAAATTATGTTAACTTGCTTAGGAATTTAGTACACTTTCAAGTTTCAATATTTATACTCTAATGATAATGTATGTCCTTCAATGAGGTGATTTTAAAAAGTCCAAATAAAATGGTTTGGAACTACTCAAATCTATAAAATATTTTTAGATACAGAAAAGTAAAATAATTAAGAATATAAAACAGAACATTTAATCTGCATGACATGAGGTTTCTGATAGTTTCTATATTGACAAAATATAATGGAAAATTGGATAGTCTTTAATATTAAGTTTGGAATTGACTAAAAGGCTGTGATAGAAAAAGTAGCCCTTGACTCCTACACTAACAGTTATGTCATGGGCATGTTGAATAGGACTATTTTTTCTGGAAACCAATGTCAAATAAAGCCACTTTGATCATGGTGAATCAGTGGACAAAAAACAGGACCATTCCTTAATCTTGTTTGAGTACACACAAAAACAACCACAGACAAGAACAGCATTGTCTACACCACAAAAATGATTAAACATTACTCTCTCTCAGCTTGACTGACAATCAGTCATTCCTATATCATTTAAAGAATTAGCACTTCTTTTTATTCCTCCCACTTCCAGATTAAATATATATATATAATGAACCAGATTTGTAAATGGGCTTGAGCCAAATACATCACCAGTCAGAAGCTCCCAACTGAAAACTCCCTCCATTATCTATAAAAACTCATTTGCATAGCAGTCTTTTGTTTGCCTTTATCTGAGTTTTTTTCTGTAACTAGGACTAGCATTTGTTTATTTCATTAAATTCTAAGTCACTCTGTGTTATTAAGAGTACTTCTCTGACATAGTTCCCAACTCGATGAATATAGGTTGTTTTTCCCCCAGCAGGTAGGAAGGAATTTTCCAAGCTCTGACCCATTCTACAAATCATGCTTAAATTCCCGAACACAGTATTTCAACTAGAAATATATTTTAGGCACATCAGAGGAGATATTTTAGAAATATAGTTGTTACATCCTCACAAACTATAATTGTGTAGGTCAAGGGGAGTGCTCCCTCATTTGTACAGATCTCCACAGGATCAAGTTCCATTTCATTGAAATATGTCCATACCGGTCATTAAAGTGAATATAAGTATATTTTGTAGAGTTTTATTTGCTTATAATATTGCATTCTTTGATAAAGCACTTCTACTGTCTTAGTTGCTTCACAAAAGAAAGATTTTCAAGTACTATGTTTTCTGCCCCAGCGAACTAGATCTAATTTAAGGAAAAAAAAACAACAAAACTGTCCTTGAAGGGTTAAAATAGCTATTTAATAGAAAGCAACTTCTATATCTGTGTGGGTTACTAACTATCTAACAACAACTGGAGAGACACACATTTAAAAGTATTCTTGAACACAATTTATGTAATTGAGCTATGGCTTAAATTGCATAATTTGCTTTTAGGAGGAAGTTCTTAAAATAAGAATTGCAACTGTTAACCTTCTGCAGATTTCTTTTAACATTTTTTTTTTTGCCCACCTGAGTAATAATAATACATGCTAACAGAGTGACATTATTTTTTCTTGTGGTATTAGGTAATAAATAATAAATAGATGATACTTATAAAGTGCTTAGTGATACTTTGTTAAAGTATTCCTGGGACTTCTGCATTATTAAATCAGTTTAAAATAGGATCTGTAAATTATGGTGAAGTATTTTAAGAATGTTCAGAGTGGGGGCACCTTGGTGGCTAGGTCAGTTAAGCATATGCCTTGGGCTCAGGTCATGATCCCAGCGTCCTGGGATCAAGTCCTGCATTGGGCTCCTTGCTCAGCAGGGAGACTAGTTCTCTCTCTGCTTTCTCTGCCTGCCACTCCCTTTGCCTGTGCGTGCTCAAGCCCTCTCTCTCCCACTCTCTCTCTCTGACACTTAAATAAATAAAATCTTAAAAAATAACGTTCAGAGTTTTTCAGAATTTTTCATGTAGGGTTACTTTTTTTTTTTTTTTTTTAAGATTTATTTATTTAATTATGGGAGGGAGGGATAGGGAAAGGGGAGAGAGAATCTCTGTGCTGAGTGTTGAGCCTGATGCCAGGCTTGATCTCAGGACATTGAGATCACCACCTGAACTGAAACCAAGAGTTGTTCATTTTTTAGCATGCACATGTCTAGTTGTTCTAGCACCATTTTTTAAAAATATTTTTATTTATTTATTTGACAGACAGAGATCACAAGTAGGCAGAGAGGCAGGCAGAGAGAGAGGAGGAAGCATGCTCCCTGCTGAGCAGAGAGCCCAACACGGGGCTCTATCCCAGGACCCTGGTCATGACCCAAACCGAAGGCAGAGGCTTTAACCCACTGAGCCATCCAGGTGCCCCTCTACCACCATTTTTGAGAAGACTGTCTTTGTTCCATTGTATTGCCTGTGCTCTTTTACCCATTTGAGTTGACTACATTTATATGAATCTACTTCTTGACTCTCTGTGCTGTTTCATTAATCTGTTTGTTTATTCTTTTGCCAATGTGTTGGTTATGTAGCTTTATAGTAAATCTTGATATCTGGTAGCATCAGTCTTCCATCTTTATTTTTCTCCTTCAAAACTGTATTGGCTATTCTGGGTCTTTTGTCTCTCCATATACACTTTAGAATCAGTTTGTTCATATGCCAAAATAACTTGCTGGAATTTTATTGGGGATTGCATTGACTATATAGACCACGTAGGGAAGAACTCCTGTCTTCATACTATAGAGTCTTCATTCCTATCCATGAATATGGAATAGATATCACTCCATTTCTTTACCAATTCATTGATTATTTTTCTTCAGAGCCATGTATTTTTTTTTTACATGTAGATCTTATTCTTATTTTGTTAGATTTATACCTAAGTATTTCATTTTGGTGTTAGTATAAATGGTATCATCTTTCTAAGATGTTATTTTTAAGTAATCTCTGCATTCAACATGTGGCTTGAACCCACAACCTTGAGATCAAGAGTTGTATGCTGTACTGAGCCAGCCAGGCACCCCTAAATGGTATTGTGGTTTTAATTTCAAATCCCACTTGTTCATGCTGGTTTAAAGGAAAGCTGTTGACTTTTGTATATTAACCTTGTATCGTGAAAGCTTGTTATAATTGCTTAATCCAGGAATTTTCTTGTCAATTCTTTTGGATTTTCTACATAAATGATTATGTCATCTGTGAGCAAAGACAGTTTTACTTCCTTCACACTTCCCAATCCATATACCTTTTACATCCAGCATAGTGTTTAAAAGGATTACTGAGAAGGGATAAACTTTTTATCTCCTGTTAGTGAGAAAGCTGCCAATTTCCCAATGCTAAGTGTGATGTTAGCTGTAGGTTCTTTGTAGGTATTATTTATCAAGTTGAGAAGTTCCCTTCTGTGTCTAGTTTACTGAGAATTTGTAATTATGAATAGATGTTGGATTTTGTCAAATATCTTTTTCTGCAATTATTGATATGATTATGGTTTTTGTTGTTATTGTTGTTGTTTGGGATTTTTTAGCTTTGTTGCTGTGATGGATTATGTTAAACAATATTCTTTTTTTCTTAAATTTAGTTTTATTTTTTCAGTGTTCTAAGATTCATTGTTTATGCACCACACCCAGTGTTCCATGTAATACATGCCCTCCTTAATACCCACCACCAGGCTCACCCATGCCCCCACCCCCATCCCTTCCAAAACCCTCAGTTTGTTTCTCAGAGTCCACAGTCTCTCATGGTTTGTCTCTCCCTCTGATTTCCACTAATTCACTTTTTCTTTCCTTCTTCTAATGTCCTCCATGCTATCCCTTATGCTTCACAAGTAAGTGAAACCATATGATGATTGACTTTCTCTGCTTGGCTTATTTCATTCAGCATAATCTCCTCCAGTCCCGTCCATGTTGATATAAAAGTTGGGTATTCATCCTTTCTGATGGAGGTGTAATATTCCATTGTATATATGGACCATATCTTCTTTATCCATTCGTCTGTTGAAGGACATCTTGGCTCTTTCCACAGTTTGGCAATTGTGGCCATTGCTGCTATAAACATTGGGGTACAGATGACCTTTCTTTTCACTACATCTGTGGGAAAATACCTAGTAGTGCAATTGCAGGGTCATAAGGCAGCTCTATTTTTAATTTCTTAAGGAATCTCCACACTGTTTTCCAAAGTGGCTGCACCAACTTGCATTCCCACTAACAGTGTAAGAGGGTTCCCCTTTCTCCACATCCTCTCCAACATTTGTTGTTTCCTGGCTTGTTAATTTTCGTCATTCTGACTGGTGTCAGTTGGTATCTCAATGTGGTTTTGATTTGAATTTCCCTGATGCCTAATGATGATGAACATTTTTTGATGTGTCTGTTAGTCATTTGTATGTCTTCTTTGGAGAAGTGTCTTTTGCCCATTGTTTGATGTGATTATCTGTTTTTTGGGTGTTGTATTTGAGGAGTTCTTTATAGATCTTGGATATAAGCCCTTTGTCTGTAGTGTATTTTGTGAATATCTTCTCCCATTCCGTGGGTTGCCTCTTTATTTTGTTGACTGTTTCCTTTGCTGTGCAGAAACTTTTGATCTTGATAAAGTCCCAAAACTTCATTTTTGCTTTTGTTTCCTTTGCCTTTGGAGACATGTCTTGGAAGAAGTTGCTGTGGCCGATGTCGAAGAGGTTACTATGTTCTCCTCTAGGATTTTGATAGATTCCTGCCTCACATTGAGGTCTTTTATCCATTTCGAGTTTAACTTTGTGTATGGTGTAAGAATGGTCGAGTTCCATTCTCCTACACTTAGCTGTCCAATTTTCCCAGCACCATTTAGTGAAGAGACTTTTTCCCACTGGATATTTTTTCCTACTTTGTTGAAGATTATTTGGTCACAGAGTTGTAGGTCCATGTCTGGACTCTCTACTCTGTTCCACTGGTCTATGTGTCTGTTATTGTGCCAGTACCATGCTGTCTTTGTGATCACAGCTCTATAGTAAAGCTTGAAATCAAGCAATGCGATGCCCCCAGCTTTTTCTTTTTCCACATTTCCTTAACAATTCAGGGTCTCTTCTGGTTCAATACAAATTTTAGGATTGTTTGTCCTAGCACTTTGAAAAATGCCAGTGGGATTTTGATCAAGATGGCATTGAAAGTATAGATTGCTCTGGGCAGTATAGACATTTTAACAATGTTTATTCTTCCAATCCATGAACATGGAATGCTTTTCCATCTTTTTGTGTCTTCAATTTTTTTCATGAGTGTTCTGTAGTTCCTCAAGTACAGATCCCTTACCTCTTTGGTTAGGTTTATTCCAAGGTATCTTATGGTTCTTGGTGCTATAGTAAATTGAATCAGTTCTCTAATTTCCCCTCCTATATTTTCATTTTTATTGTATAAAAAAGCAACTGATTTCTGTGCATTGATTTTGTATCCTGTCACATTACTGAATTGCTGTATGAGTTCTAGAGTTTGGGGGTGGAGTCCTTAGGGTTTTCTGTAGAAAGTATCATGTCATCTTCAAAGAGAGAGAGTTTGATTTCTTCTTTGCCAATTTGAATACCTTTCATTTCTTTTTTTTTGTCTGATTGCTGTTGCTAGGACTTCAAACAGTGGTGAGAGTAGGCATCCTTGTAGTGTTCCTGATCTCAAAGGGAAGGCTGTCAGCTTTTCCCCATTGAGATTAAATGACTTTCACATGTTGAATCAGCCTTCCATAAATCTCACTTGATTGTAGTATATAATGTATACATTGTTGGATTGTATTTGATAATGTCGTGTTGAGAATTTTGTTTCTATGATCATGAGAGATATTAGTGTGTGGTTTTCTTGTAAGGTCTTTGATTTTGGTATTAAAATAATTCTGGCCACATAGAATGATTTTGAAGGTATTTCACTGGTTTTATTTCTTTAAAGAGACTATAGAGAATTGGTATAATTTCTTCCTTAAATATTTGTAGAATTTATTGTTTAAGTTATCTAGGTCTAGTGCTTTCTGTTTTGGGGGAAGTTATTACTAATTATTGATTCATTTTGTTTTAATACATATAGGCCTATTCAGGTTGTCTATTGATTTTTGTATGAGTTTTGGCAGATTTTCTCTTTCAAGAAATTAGTCCATTTCATCTTGGTTATCAAATTTGGAGGCATAGAGTTGTTCATAATATCCTTTTGCTATCTTTTTATTTTATCTTTATTTTATTTACTTTTATTTATTTTATTTTATTTCATCTTAGATTTTATTTATTCATTTAACTGGGAGAGCGATTGAGAGAGAGAGAGAAAGCAAAGCAGGGAAAGGGGCAAAAGGAGAGGGAGAATCAGGATCCCTGCCAAGCAGGGAACCTGAAGAAGGACTGGATCCAGAGTCCTGGGATCATGACCTGAGCTGAAGGCAGAAGCTTAACTAACATAAACACCCAGGCACACCCCTTTACTATGTTTTTAATGTCCATGCAATTGCAGTCATGCTCCCCCTTTCATTTATCATATTAGTAATCTCTGTACTTTTTTTTTTTATTATTAATTAGCCTGGCTGAAGGCCTGCTGATTTTGTTAATCTTTTCAAAAACAATTTTTTTAAAGATTATTTATTTATTTATTTGACAGAGAGAAAGGGGGATCACAAGGAGGCAGAGAGGCAGGCAGAGAGAAAGGGGGAAGCAGGCTCCCAGCTGAGCAGACAGCCCAATGTGGGGCTCTATCCAAGGACCCTGAGACCATGACCTGGGCTGAAGGCAGAGGCTTAATCCACTGAGCCACCCAGGTGCCCCCATTTTTGGTTTCCTTGAGCTTTTAACTTGAACTACTGGTTTTAATTTAATTGATTTTTAGTCTAATTTTTATTATTTCTTGCCTTAGATTTAGCTTGCTCTTTTGCTTGCTTTGGATGTACTTTGGTCTTCTTTTTCTAGTTTTCCAAAGTGAAAGCTCAGGTGGTTGATTTTATATCTTTTTTTCTTCTCTAATATATGCATTTATTGTTATAAATTTTCCTCTAGCAATGGTTTTACTGCATCTTACAAATTTTCATAAGTTGTGCTTTATTTTCTTTTAACTCAAAATATTTTAAAATTTTTCTTAAGATATGTTCTATGACTCATATTTTGTTTAGGAGTATGTTGTTTAATCTCCAATTATTTTGTGATTTTCCAAATATCTTTATTTTATTAATATCTAATTTAATTTCATTGTGGTCTAAGAGCAGACATGACATGATTCCCATTCTTTTAAATGTGATAAGGTGTGTTTTATGGCCCAGAATGTGGTCTTTCCTGGTGACTATTGCATTGAAAATGTGTACTTTTTTTTTTTTAGATAGAGTCACTGATAGATGTCATTATATCCAGTTGATTTTTGTTGCTGCTAAGTTGAACTATGTTCTTAACTGATTTTCTGCCTACTGGATCTGTTCTTTTCCAATAGGGGAGTATTGAAGTTTCCAAATATATTGTATTCATGTATTTCTTCTTGTAATTTTCTAAGTTTTTACCTCACATATATATGCTCTTTTATTAGGAACATACACATTAAGAATTGTTCTTTTCTTGGAGAATTAACCCCTTTAACATTATATAATGCCCCTTTATTTTTATATTTTTTTATTCTTTCCTTGAATTAAGCTCTGTCTGAAATTAATATATCTACTCTTACTTTTTTTTAAATTAATACAACTATGGTATCTCTTTCTCTATCCCTTTGCTTTTAAGCTTATTTGTTTTTACATTTAACATGGGTTTCTTATAGACTATACATAGATTCCATATTAATAGTATATGTGGCAAGAGCAAATGCAAGGAAAATCAGCCTCAACTCATCTATTAATAATTTCCAGAATTTAACATCTGCTAAATAGAATTAATCATCAAAACTTGAAAATCATCAGAAGATAAAATAATCACCAGGTGTCAGCAGAGACATTAATCAGAAGAATTAGGACTAAGTATTCAGTTATAGAAATGTCCGATTTATAAAATGAACACAGTCTATTTCAAGTGCTTTAAGTGATAAAAGAATTAATTGATAACATACACAGTTATAAAAATGATCAAGTAGATTTTATAATAGCATAAATTTTAAAATCTAGATAATTAAAATATAAAAAATTTTAAATGACTTAGTTAAATTACATATTCCACCCAGCTAAAGTAGGATTCATGACTGGAATTTGGGGAAATTACTTATAATATTGTAAAATGAGATAAATTTTTGGAATAAAAGGTAACAAAAATAGAGACATGAGGTGGATAGAAAGGAGTATAACCTAAAGATAATATCACTTCTTGGCCTTTTGACTAAGATCAAGTATAACATAAATGTAATAAAATGATTTAATTAAATACAAAAGGATAAAGCAAAGTAAGTAGAGAAGAGGCAATGCAATAGGAGGTAACAGCTTCGAATTTCATAGAATTGATGACAAACATGAGATCTCACATAGCCAACAGTATAAGATCCCAAAACAAGCTAGAATGTTGGGTTGCTACATCTTCTTTGTTGATGAGAGAAGAGAGTGAAACAGAAGAAATTAGAGCAAGACAGTTTATTACAAAAAGACCATAGGGGGGCGCCTGGGTGGCTCAGTGGGTTAAAGCCTCTGCCTTCGGCTCAGGTAATGATCCCAGTGGGTTAAAGCCTCTGCCTTAGGCTCAGGTAATGATCCCAGGGTCCTGGGATCGAGCCCTGCATCGGGCTCTCTGCTCAGCGGGGAGCCTGCTTCCCCTCCTCTCTCTCTGCCTGCCTCTCTGCCTACTTGTGATCTCTGTCTGTCATAAATAAATAAAATCTTTTTTAAAAAATACCATAGAAGTTTCAGTATCGTTATACTAGTTCTGTGGCTCATAAATACCTGTTGGGGGCTATGCAGTTAATGAATTGAACCACAGTTGAGGAACACAAGGCAAAAGGCTCAGAATTTTTGGTAGGTGACAATGAAAAGCCAAACCTCCTTCCGCATGGAGCAGCAAGTTACATAGCAGTCATCTATGGTCACCTTGATCTACTTAATTGCCTATGAAATCAGTTACAGAAATAGCTCAGCATCAGTAGACAGATAGGCCTTGAAGTTTGGACCTCTCTGCAAGGACATGCAGGATGCTCAGGGCCCGTGGATGACTGCCTCTCCCAGCATGGGAAGCCAGGGAATTGATCTAATATGAATTATTGTGCAGCAAATAATGTAATCCATAAGACAGTGGAATGGTCTATTGATATAGTAGGGGGAAAAAAAGGTGCAAGTTTAGAATTATAAACCCAGGAGAACATCTTTCAAGAATAAGAGCCAAATAACATTTTTAGATAAATTAAAATACACACATTTCATTACTACATAATTTCATTTGGTAACATTCTAAAAGTTGAGCTCCAATGAGAATAAGTAAGCTAAGAAATATAAGAAATAGTACCAAGGAAGAAAATTAGATTTTTGTTTAAGCCAAATGAATATTGATATAAAGAAATAACAATAACATACAATATTTGTGTTAAATATATGGAGTAATTATCAAATAGCAATATATAAGAAAAGGAGAATGTTTAGAATTAAAATATGATAAAGACCTGTGTAGTTTAGAAGACACAAAGATTTTGACTAACATTAGAATTCCAGTGTATCTATTAAAATTTAAGTAAACCCCTAAAAGTATAGATTAGGGAAGGAAGAATAAAATAGTGTAAAACTAAAAAAATGCAAAAGAACACATAAAATAAGAAAAAAAATAATCACAGATAAAATACAGTAATGTAAACTATAAGGATGATAAAGACATCTTTAATATCCATTAATCACAAAATATAATATCACAAAATATATCACAAAATATTCTATTTAAATGGTAGAACACTATTGGATTATATTAGATTGCAAGAAGTTTATAATGTAGTACAGAAATTGAGCAATAAAAAGGCTTTATGCACAAACAATAAACGATAAAACATATGTATCTGTATTAATAGCAAACAAAATAGAGTTCCAAGTCAAAACCATTCTGAATATGCAATTCTCAAATACATTGCTAAAATATTTAATTCACCAGTTACATAAAGCAATTTTAAAGACAAAGGAACCTGATGACATGGGCACAAAATACACAAAATCTGACTTGACAGAATTACAAGGAGTGTTTGACAAATCTTTTATCAGAAGGGTGACTTTAAACACACCTGTTTGGGGAAATTAATTAAGTAGATAGAAGTCTTGTCTGTCTAGTGTACATTAGTATTTACTGAAAAGATGGTCTTTGTGTGTGTGTGTGTGTGTGTGTGGTGACAAAATTTACATAAATCAAACAACTATATATGTGGAGTTTTGGGTTTAGACTTTTACTGAGGTTAACTGGTCTATTCACTAATCCTTGTACCATGCCAGTAGTTACTAACTGCTTATAAATTACAGCAATTAATATACTACATTGGTGGGAAAACTGTTTATATGGAAATAAAGGAAAAGCTTACCTCTACCTCATCATACCAATGCAAATAGCACTTTCAGGTGGATTGTGAACTAAACGTAAAAAAGAAAGTAATGCAGTTATTAAAAAGGTAGGAAAATGATTATGGGATTTGGGTGGAAACCTATTTTATAAACAAGAAAAAATAATATGAAATACAAAGTAACACGTATAAGTATATAAACATTTCGTAACATATTCTGTTCATTAAAACACTATTGGAAAAATAAAAGGCAAACTACAATATAAAAGAAGATATTTGCAATGTATATGGTTGACAAATGTCTCATATTTAAATTATACAAAATACACAAAAACATCAAAAGAAGAATAGGCAAGGATTTGGATAGGAAGGAAGGAAAGAAGGAAGGAAAGAGAGAAGGAAGGAAGGAATGATAAGGAAATGGAAACTGCTGCAACCGAAGATGAAGAGAAAAATCTTGAAAAATGCAAAAGAATGAAGTTAAAGCACGTTCAAATAAGTCACAATTAAATGGCAACTACCTTTTTTATCATAAACAGGAAAAAAAACACATAAGGGAAGAAAAAAATAAGATAATATCTACAAATTGCCAAGAAAAGTAGCAGCTTTTCAAAAATTCCATACCCATGGGAACTATTCATCAAAGTTTCCTGTGAAGTAAAGATGTTGGGATAAACAAATACACTGTCTCAAAGAAAATACTAAAGAGTGTTCTTTAGGCAAAATGAAACTTCTCTATGATGGAAGGTTAGAGATGCAAGAAATAGAGCACAATAAACGTGCCAAATATACTGGTTATACTGACTATATAAAACAAAAGTAGTAATGTTTGTAAGACTTAAAATGTTTATAAACATACATAAAAAATAGCATTTGGCCACACATAGCAGTAAATGTAGTTAAGATATACTAAGTTCCCTAGAGTATCTGTGGCTGGGCAGCAGAGTAAAATAAGCAAATGTTAGAGGATTTTGATAAGTCAAAGATACATGTTGTAAATTAGAATAATCACTATGAACAGTAGTATAAAATAACCACTAAAAGTAGTTTATTTTCAAGAACTACAGAGGGGAAATTTCTAGTAAATTATTTTTAAAATACAAATTAAGTAAAGGAAATAGAATAAAATGAACATAAAAAGTGAGGAAAATGTGAATATATGGTAAGATTTTATCCTTGGTTTTTATGCAGTGATATTAGTATTGCACAAATTGGATTGGACCTTATGATTAATATGTGAAGGGGTTTAATGGAAATAGACAACATATATAAACATATGGATATATAAATAGAAGAAACTCTAAGAATCCAAAAGAAATGTAGAAATAAATGATACATATTGTAACATAAATGAAGAATGTCTTTGATGGTCTCATCAGTAGACTGGACACAGCTGAGGAAACAAACAGTGAGCTTGAAGATAATGTCCATACACATTTTTCAAGTTGAAATTCAAAGAGGAAAAAATAAAACAAAAACAAAAACATGAGAAAAAAGAGGACAGAACACCCACAAACTATGGGACAGTTTGGAAATTTGAAACATATGCATAATTGGAATAAAAGAAAAATAAAAAGAGATAATGGAGCAGAAGAAGTATTTGAAGTAATAATAGCCAAGAATTTTCCAAAATTAATGAACGGATATCCAAAAAACAGTTCCAGGAAGCTCAAAGAAGACCAGACAATAAATACCAAAATCTATACCTAGGCATAACAAGGTCAAATTGCAGAAAACCAAAGAAAAAGGGCCATATTGGAAGAAGCCAGAAGGACAGTCATAGAGGACCAAAGGTAAAGAATTACTGTGGACTTTTCATTTTAACCATCCACATTAGAAGAGAGTAGAGTGAAAATTTTCAAGCATTGAAAGCAAAAAATCATTGAACTAAAATTCTACATTCTGTAAAAATATCCTTTTGAAGTAGAGGAGAAATAAAGTCTTTCTCAGAAAAACAAAATCTGAGGAAATTTATGGACAGCTGATATGCAAAAAATGTTCCTCCTTCAGTAAGAAGGAAATGGTATTCAGAAACTTGTATTATTAAATAAAGAATGAAAGAGCATTGGAGAAGGAATAGATAAAGATAAAGTAAAATCTTTTATTTTAAAAAAATAATAGTTTTAAAAAATAATAACCTATTAGGTTAATAATAGTAATAATGTATTAGATGATTATAGTATCAGTGGAATGAATTACAGCAAATTCATAAGTGATAGAAAGGAGTGGTGAATTACCTTAGCTCTACCACATATGCTGTGATATAGTGTTATTTGAAAGTGGTTTCAAATTAGTTGTAAATGTACAAACCTAGGGAAACCAATAAAAACCTTTTTAAAAAATATAATTAATATATACAGGAGATAAAATGGAATCACATAAAAAGTTCAATTAAAATTAAAAAAAAAACATAGACTGTTTTTGTTTGTTTGTTTTAGATACAACACACACATACAATGAGAAACAAAAATGAAGACCTGACTTCATGTTGTCTTTAAGAAACCTACTAAACATAAAAACACAGATAAGTTTAAAGGACAAGGGGAGATGGAGAGGAGAAGGGAGTTGAGGGAAATTGGAAGGGGAGGTGAATGATGAGAGACTATAGACTCTGAAAAACAATCTGAGGGTTTTGAAGGGGCGGGAGGTTGGGGGAACCAGGTGGTGGGTATTAGAAAGAGCACGGATTGCATGGAGTACTGGGGGTGGTGCAAAAACAATGAATACTGTTACTCTGAAAAGAAAAAAAAAAAAAGAAAGAAAAGAAAATAGCAGATAAGTGAGTATAATGGCTCCAGCAGTAATTCCACAATAAATATTGACCATTAATTTTAAAGAGATTAAAAAAAAAAAAGGACAAGGGCAAAGATAAACCATGCAAACCCTAATCAAAAGAAAAAGCGGGAGTATTAGTATTCATTTCAGAAAGAAGCAGATAGAGAACAACAACAGAAGTATCACTGATAAAGCAAGACATTACATTGTGATAACCTGGTCAATTCTCTAAAAAGAATTAGCATATATGCACCTAACAACAGAGCATCAAACTATATAAGTCAAAGACTAATAGATCTTCATGGAAAAGCAGACAAATGCACTATTATAGTTGGAGACTTCATCACCCCTCTATAATTAATAGACACAGCAGAGAAAAAATCAATGAAGATATAGTTAATCTAAATACAGTTATCAAATCTCATTGACATTTATAGAACACTCCATTTAACAATAGTAGAATGTATATTCTTCTCTTCCTCACATAGACCATTCATCAGTATAAACCAGAAAAGCATAATATGGCAAAAAACAAATAAACAAGCAAAAATCACCTAAAAAATGAAAGCTTATGCAATGGTATTAATAGAAAAACATAACCTGAAATAGAAAAACTATAACTAGAGTTTAAAAGGATACTTTGTAACAAAAAAATTTCAGTTCACCAGAAGACTAAACAGTTTTAAATGTGTATACAGCAAACCATAGCCTCTCTCAAAATGTACAAAACCCAAATAAGTGAAATTAAAAGGAAAAGCAAATAAATCCACAATTATATTAGGGAATTTTTATACAGTTCTTTCAGCAACTGAAAGATCAATGATGTAGTGTCAGTGACAATTAAGAATATTTAGGGAAGGGACGCCTGGGTGGCTCAGTGGGTTAAAGCCTCTGCTTTCGGCTCAGGTAATGATCCCAGGGTCCTGGGATCGAGCCCCACATCGGGCTCTCTGCTCAGCGGGGAGCCTGCTTCTTCTTCTCTCTCTGCCTGCCTCTCTGCCTACTTGTGATCTCACTCTCTCTGTCAAATAAATAAATAAAATCTTTAAAAAAAGAGAGACTATTTAGAAAACACAGTTAACAGTTATCTAATTGTACATAAAACACTGCACTTAAAAAGTATACAATATATTTTTGAGAAAACAGAAACATAGACATATTGACAACATGCTAGATTTTTGGGGAATAAAATTTTTAGGTTCAAGTACATACTTTAGGAAACTAAGACTGAATAGAAAGCAAAATGGATACAAATAAAATAAGAGTGAAAGAAAGGAAAAACTATAGATGGTATAAAATGCTGAATTAGACAACAATTATACTATGGAAAGTCTCATGAAGACACATTTTATTAATTTTAAAAGGCTGATAAAATTTATCAACCCCTTAGGACCCTGATCAATGATCAAGAAAAAAACAAAATGTACAAATAAGTTTTAGAATGTAAAAGGAAACATTTTTGCACACTGCAAATATTAATAAGGTAACAAAAGTAACAAAGGCTTTATAAAATATATCAGGCTATATAGTGAAATGAACAAATTGTTAGAAAATACCTTGTAGCAGAGCAAAAAAAAAGTACAAAATGGAAATCTTTTATTATTTTATAAATGCTAAAATGTCAGATTTTGCTTCAAAAATACTATATAACAAATAACTGCCTGATATCAATGACTTAAAACATCAAACATTTTATTTTTTATTCACAGTTGTGCAAGTCATTTCTGAATCTGTTGGGTTAAATTTACACTGTGTATTAGGTTTTGTTCATCTGTGCATATCTTCCCATTCTAGGACCAGTGTCTTTATGGAGCATATTGTTCAGATGAATGATGGTTCTAGTGCAAGATAGCAGTCCAAACAATGCTAGCATATTTAAAGCTCCTACTCCATCTTGTCTGCCAACATTCCACTGTATGACTATACAATAATATATCCATTTGTGACCATGTGAGTTTTGTTTTTTGAAATAAAGCTGCATTGAACATTTTTATATATCTTCAGTGCTGAAAAGTACTTCACAGTAAAGAAGAAATTTTTTTTGTCTTCCAGAAAACTCCACCTAATCTATCTTGTTATGTGAATGTATATGCACGCTCACATACACATATGCATTGATAGCTACATACATTCTTGGATTGTGGAACTGGTAAAAAGTACAGAAGCATATGATATAATATAAAGCAGCACATGTAAATGCAAAACAGCTGTTTATTGTTAGCATTTACTCTCATTATCCTAAATCATTTCTTTCTTTTTTTTAAAGATGTTATTTATTTATTTGACAGATAGAGATCACAAGGAGGCAGAGAGGCAGGCAGAGAGAGAGGAGGAAGCAGGCTCCCTGCTGAGCAGAGAACCGGATGCAGGGCTCGATCCCAGGACCCTGGGATCATGACCGGAGCTTAAGGTCCTGGGATCATGACCCGAGCTTAAGGCAGAGGCTTTAACCCACTGAGCCACCCAGGCACCCCTATCCTAAATCATTTCAACCAGCTTTAACACTGGTTTATTACTTAAGATTCATATATAACATTCCCAACTCAACTTGGATATACAGTTGTTCAAATGCACATTATAGCAGGGAGTTAATGTAGAGTTGGCCACTTGCCTATGGGTAAGTGGCTCAGAAACATTAAATTAACATGCTACAATGGATAAAAATAGGACTCTTCTTTTACTCTCAATTAATAGATGAAAGTGAAGAATTTGCAGACGTGAAAGATATCCTCTCAGTCCTAAAAAAAAAAAGTGTCTTAGTACTGACAGATTAATAGAATGCCAACAGCTCCTTTTTGTTTTAGTATCTAAAGAACATTTGAGGGGCGGCTGGGTGGCTCAGTCATTAAGCAGCTGCCTTTGGCTCAGGTCATGATCCCAGGGTCCTGGGATCGAGCCCCAAATTGGGCTCCCTGCTTGGCAGGAACCCTGTTTCTCCCTCTCCCACTCTCCCTGCTTGTGTTCTCTCTCTCACTGTGTCTCTCCCTGTCAAATAAATAAGTAAAATCTAAAAAAAAAAATAAAAAGCAGTTGAAATCTCTCTTGGAATAGAGGGAAGATTAGAAAATCAAGATAATTATTCTTCATTGTCTTAAAAATCTTTATTATAAAACTGAATTTACTGATTTATAGTAAAATACCTTTACTATAAATCTGTATTTACGATTAGAAAGCTATAATATTCTAATTTCACTTATTACCAAATAATATACGATCATATTTTTAAAGGGCTATCAGTTGGCGGGGCATTCAATAGGAACAGTCAAGTCCTTTTTAAGCATATTACTTAGAAATTGCGTGAATCCCTTTCTCATTAGGCAGAACTTTGTCATCTGGTTATAATTAGTTACAAAAGAGCCTGGGACATGTGTTCTCTAGCTGTGCCATGTACAAGCTAAAAATACAAGGGACTCTATTACTAAAATGATGAAAATAAAATTTGCAGACAATTAGCAATCTATGTCATGTGAACATTTTAATGATGCTCAACATTATCTGACTTTTTCTTTTTTGTTTTTCATTCATAAGAAACATGAATTTTCATTGTATATTAATTTATATTTCTTTTTTTCTTTTTAAGTTTCTATACTTTTACTTCCTAGGAAAGTTTGCATTTGTTTACAGATTTTGACAACAGGATAATAAGCCATTTTTTTCAAATATACTAATACTTTCATAAATTTTCAATCCTTATATAATAGACATTTTAAGACCATAGGCCTATTTCAGTAAAACCGGTAAGTTTGTTTTGATGTGCCCTACTGTATCCATCATTACAAAAGCACAGGGTTGTGAAAGTAAACTCGTTGGCTGAAGAACTTCACAAAGTTGTAAGCCTAAGGCAAATATGAGGGGAAAAAAGAGATGAGGCTGAAAAGTCCAATGGTTAAGTATTCTGAACATCATCATATATCTCCAAACAACTATCATGTAGTTGGGAGATGAGAAATCTCCAAAAATTTTATTTCATATACTTATAAATAAAAATTATTGAGCATGTAACCCAAATATGTATATTTAGAGTACATATAATACTCTACTGATGTATTATGTGCATTATAAGGCATATAATACACTAAATACAGCTTAAAGAGTTAAGGAAAAAATAAACAGTACTTTAAATATTTACTTTATATGGTTGTCAAAAATATTTTTGCTTCAATTATAAACTTCTTATGCTGGATATTCAGTTTTTACAAATTTACTGACAACATAGAAGTCATAAGAAGCCATATTTCAAGCTGCAAATTTATTCAGGGTAAAGTTCAACATTAACCCGAGTTTCACATAGTCATATATGAAATCTCTATTTCTTGTTAATGATGATATGTTCTTATTAATGATGAAAACAGAATTTCTCCCTAATGAGAGGTAATGTAAACCAGAGCTGACTGTTGACAATTCTTTAGGCTTATCACTGCAAAACCAATCAGGGCAGGTGGAAGAATACACAACTGTAGGGCAATTATCCCTCACCTTCCTAGTTACCAGTCCCTGCCTTAATGTAAGCAATCCCTCAAAAAGTTCCACTTTTCCTCATTCTGTTCTTTAAATGTCCAACAAATCCCAGAACTCTAAGCTTTCTTAAAAATTCCTAACTATGGGGACCTGGGTGGCTCAGCTGGTTTATTGTTTGCCTTCAGCTAAGGTCATGATCCTGGAGTCCCAGACTGGAGTGCTGCATCAGACTTCCATCTGAGTGAGGAGTCTGCTTTGCCCTCTGCCACACACCCCACTCTTATGCTCTCTCTCACACACTGTCTCTCAAATAAATAAATAAAATCTTTTAAAAATTCCTACCTATGTTCAAGGATTTACTTTGATGGAAATATTGGGTGTACTAATGCACTTCTCTCTTGCTGGGCTAGAAACAAAATCTCTTTCTTTATCTCCAATATTTAAGTGATGGAGGTTGCCATTCATGGAAAATTTCAAAAATGTTTGGAGTTATTAGCTGTATGCCCCAATTAGAATTACTTTTTTTTTTTTTTAAACAATATGATGTGGTTGGAAATTAGTTCATGTAAGAAATATGAGAATGATTTGGTATGTTTAAATTACACAGCCATGTTCTCTCTGCTTGCATTACTGGTATTATTTTTATTTGGCAATCATGGGAGTTAATATAATTTAAAATGAAAATGAAGTCAACTTAATTAGACATGAATAAACTTTGAGGGCACCGCTGTCAATCTTACCCATTGTGAAATTCCCACTCTTCTCAGGATAACTCAATTGCCTAAATACAGGATGTTTTAAATAAGTAAGGAGCCTTGCAAGTTGTGTAATAAATATTATTATACCCTGATATTTTTGTTACTATCTTACAGTCTTTAGTTTTAAAAATAAATATGAAGAAAAGTGTTAACATTTTTGCTTATCCTTCCATAGGTTACACACCAACTTCTTTGGAAACCAGTGATTTAAGTTAAAGTTGTTGTCTGTTAAGCATTTGGGTTTGCATGAGATTCTGTTTGGATATTTTAGGTATTAAGACTCTCAACACGGGTAAGACAGTTACACTAAGTCCCTAACTTTTAAAGGATAAATGTGCATTCTATCTCTCTAACTCTAGTAGTTAACCTGACTTAGTCATAATTTTATTTGGGAATATCAAGTCAAAATGTTCGCTGAAATGAATTCCAAGATAGTTACAACAAGCTATCAACACTGATACTGTATGATTTAAGTCAACAGCAAAACAATCCCTGTTTATATTACTTTAGTAGGTTTTAATTTATATTGCCTCATGATAACTACTCAGTAATACATGAGAAGGTGGTTTCCATAGTTAAACACAGAGACATTCAGTTCTCTGAAGTAGTGATGAAATTCTTGATCTATGTATTTGCTGAGCTTGGTTTCATGAATAGATTGTTGAAGTGGTAAGTAATTCTCAGCTAAGCCTCTTTTCCTCTCTTTCTTGGTTACAACAGCCTCTGATCAGCCATCAGAACAGAGCAATTTTAGTCACTTCTGTCCCCCTGCATCTATTTCAGGGGATATCATGCACAGCAAATTAGTGATCTCAAATACCGATCTGGCACAGGTGTTTGGGTCATAAGCTTTCATTTTAAACAAGTTCTTGAAAAACAATCTTTACCAGGCCAGAACAGAAATGAACTAAAATGTTTTGTCCCACATTTGTTTGTTTTCACAGAGGATTCTGTTATCACTTAGGTTATTTATCTTTTAGCCTTTGCTTATAGAATAATTTTATGTTTTGTTTTGCCCCTAATCTTTCCACTTAGGAGAAAAATAGAAGTACAACAGACTTTATCAAGATACTTATTGAAATCTTAAGGATATAAATAATGCTGTGTTCCTGATTCAGAGAATAGGAAAATAAGTAGGCATGCAAAGTCCCACTAGAAATTCTACTCACCATCAAATTCAAAATAATTATTTTAAGTTAGAAAGTTTTAAACTTTAGTTTGGTTCACAGATGCCTTTTTTTTAAAGTGATTATACAGAAATTTGAAAAGTACATCAGTGGAAAAAATTATAGAATAACTTTACTTTTTGGTATGAGATTCTCAAGGATTCATTTCTATACCAAGCTTCACTTCAATATCATCTTTTACTCTTTCAAACAGGTTATTGATTTTTCATGGTTTCGTTTCTCAATCAAAGCCTAACATGAAAACTTGTTTGTTGACTTGAGCCTTGATGTAAAATTTAGTTTAACTCTTTTTCTAACAATATGTTTGTCAGTGGCATAGCAATTTTCCTGTCACTGAAACAAGTGGACCCTCTAAATGCTTTGCTCACCAGAGTATAAAATTATTGTTTTCTTCATCTTGATTGTTCTAGTCAGCAAATGCTAATTAAAAATTTTTTTAAGCTGTTTCAAACAAATACATTACATTCCACACAAGTGAAACTAATTCCTCTTCTGTTATACTAGTTCTTTCATAATTTTTTAAGCTAAGACTCTAAAGCAATGACAGGGAAAGAAACATCCAAGGCTGCTTTAAGTATTGGTGTTGGCTTTGCCTCTCCCAGGAGAGAGAGACAAAATTCTAAGTTGTTGTCCTAGAAGGTTGTGTGTTTCTCTGCTATTTTTTATGCATCTAATAGAGGAACTAAAGTGATGTCTCAGACTGAGAAATAGCAATTTTATCCGTGAGATTTTTTTTTCAAATATGCAGTTCCCATTGCATTAATTATAACTCAGTCCCTGTACATCAGATGACATTGTTGTTAACTAAGGGAAAAAAGAACTGTAGGTGAAACTAATCAATTTCTGCAATAAGTTTGATGGATACAGATTTTATTAATTCACCAAACTTAGGTACTTCTCTATAAGCATGACTATTTTATTAAATGACATTTCATAAGACTTACTATTTTCTAAAATGTTTAAATGGTTGCTTTGAGTTTTAAAACAATAATTGGGGAGTTTTTAAAATGCTGTATTTCATTTGATATGTAATATTCTTTATTGCATTTTTTTAAATTTTCAACTCACTGCTATAGAAACATGAAAATTAGAGGTGAACTGTTAAAATAATAGAGAGAAGGATCTCTGCTCTTTTGTTCAGTTTTAATTTTCTCAGTTTTATATAATATGATGAAATGAAGCTTTTCTTACACTATGGCTTGTCTTGTTTTGTCAAAAAACCTTTTGATGCTATATATTGCCAATTGAGAGAGTCTTATGTTTCTCCCCCTCATTTCATTCTCAGAATCTTAGTTATAAAAAAGGATTGTTTTTCATACTTGGAGTTCTAATAGCTGTTATGTTTTGATGGCTGCTAGCACTTTTTTGATTGGGCTACCAGAATTTAAGTTGGTAACCCCACTTATTTCTAACCAGAGGGAGCCATTAGTTTTAATGAGGCAGCCATCCTCACACACTTGAATCAGATTGGCAATCAGCTTCCTAGTAATTGGATTAGTAGAATTTTAGGAGTTTCAAGTTTGTATGCAATTTGCATATTCATACAAGTCCTATTTCATTCTGATTTATAACTCTTTTATATATATTTACATGACAGTCTTCCAACTTATAAGTGAATGGCCATTTAAAAAAGAATTTGATTGATTTGAGCTAGCTCATATTTACATGAATGTTTAAAATTTGTAAAGTTTAGAGAGATTGATAATGTGATTTCTTATTTTTATATATTTATGAAAATAAAATATATTTTGTATGCACACACTACTTATTATACAAACTTTAATTCCATAGTAAATCATATGGTTCTACTATAATCTCATTTTTTAAATGTATATATTACATAAAATTATGTTTCTGTGCATTGCTGTAGAATTTTAAAAGCAGCTACTGGAATTTTCTGTAGTAAGTTATCAATTTGTAAGGTTGTAATCCATTACTTTGAAAGGGTGGTAATCTCCCATATTCTGTGACATATCTGCACACTTTCCCCCTCCTTTAATTCCCTGAGTTATTCTGAAGTAATGATTTATTTTAACAGACAGTAGGAGAGGCAACTATAATGAAGGGAAAGTGTCCTATCATGGGTGTCACTTAAGCTTACTACAAGATTCATATTCTTCCTAAAAATAGAATAATTTTCCACAGTTATTGAAAATATTAAATGAGTTAATGTATTGGGAATGTGTCATGCTTTTTATGAGTAATGTATTTGCTATCTATTTCTACATAATAAATTATCCTCAAAATTAGCTGTTTAAAACAGACAGAAAGTCATTTTCTTAAAGATTTTATTTATTTATTTATTTGTTTGAGAGAAAGCGAGCAAGGGAGCACAAGCAGGAGGTGGTGGGTTGAGAGGAGAGGGAGAAACCAGACTCCCTGCTGGGCAGGGAGCCAGGTCTCAGGGCCCTGAGATGGTGACCTGTGCCTAAGTTAGAGGCTTAATCGACTGAGCCACCAGGCACCTCCAAAAAGTCATTTATTACCTCACACAGTTTCTTAGGGTCAGGAACCTGGAAGTATCCTAACAGGATAGCCCTGGTTTAGGGTCATTTCTGAGGTTATAATCTAGATGGGAGATAGGGCTGTTGTCATTTGAAAAAACTTTACTAGGCTAGAGAATCCACATACAAACTTCAGTTCACCGCATGGTTTTCTCCAGAGAGTTGCTCATCATATGAACTAGTTTATACCAGAGAAAATAATCTGAGAGAGAGTACATTACCAAACTGCTCTTTGTGACTTGGTCTCCAAGTCACACATTATCATTTCTGCTTCCTTCATTCTATTCTTTACAAACTGGCCACTAACTCAAGCCTAAATTTAATGGGAATTAGACAAGTAAGTAACAGTGGAAAGAAAACTAGAAGCCATCTTGGGGGCTAGCTACCACAAGTTAGGTGACATTATCTACTCTATTTAACCCACTATCATGATGTGCCATAAGTATAAAACTTCTTCTACTTAAAGAATGCACTAAAAGAGAGGAAAAAAAATTTAAAATGTGTACTTGTTATAAAATCAACATATAATTCTATAACATTAAATTAAATATAAAATACATAGTTTCATATTAAAATTTAGATAAAATAACTGAATATTAATTAGTAATATTAAACATAAAGCTATATATGTTAAAATAAATTTAATTAGCATTTGAAGTATTTAGTGTAAACTTAATTGGTTATTAATAGGGCAAAAATGAGGAAAAGTTTGTCAGTGATGGGAATATATATCAAAATTGAAAGGTTGAGTTTGGAAAATTAGTAAGTTTAGAATGGTAAAGTTAAATAATAAAGGGTGAAAGGCAAAGAAATTTCTAGACCCCTGTGGCAGCATGAAAAAAAATAGTGAAAAATAAAGGATGACTTCTTTATAAAATGGAAAATTGTTCAGTTCTGTTGTAACACAGGATAGAAGGATGTTCTGATTGGAGAAAGTAAGTAGAGTTAAAGAGTTAAAGACAAGCATCAGTCATGGAATACATTTAACAATGCTGTCTTAGTTGAAGGTAAAAGTTTGAAAGATTTAAAGCAGAAGAGTATCAATAATAGGACAAAAAATATAAAACTAGAGACAAAGAGTTGAGTCATCAGACTGTGTCAGTTGTTCACATGATTGATAATAAAGACTTGGCCAAAAGCATAGCATTGAGTATTAAAATCAGAGCAATACAAAAGAGACTTACACTTCTGGTTGTGATAGAGTATCTTATGTCAGACAGATCTTCCCTCTGGGAGCAGTTTTGAAATCTTGATAAAATTAAAAATTAAAAAGAACCAAGCAACAAGAACTAGAAGGGCCAAGATTATATATAAAAAAAGGGAAAGGCATGGATATGAGATCCAAGTTCTCCATGCCTTTTCTCCTTAAGGTATTAGACAATTCTTATTCTGCATGAGCTAAATGCCAAGAAAAAAAGAAAAAAGAGGCAACAAACAAATCAAACTAAGCTGGACTTTGAGCATGCTCACAGTATCGGAGTGATGAAAATTAGAGATTTGTGACTTGTTAAAAAGGAGACCCCTGGTAAACATTCATCAATTTCAGTTAAAAATTATGACAGGGTGTTATCTAGGAGTAAGAGCTAATAAAAAAAATAGACTGGAAGGTTTAACTTAGAAATTACTCATTTTCTGATTTGATCAACTTGAAGTTCCTCTATGTGAAGTACCTTCCAAAAGAAAAGTATTGACTCTTTTCAAGAACAGTTAAAGCCAACATCCTGAGCTGGTACAATTTTTATATACAATTTCAGATAGTTAATCAATAATTGCTAGGTATACCTCTTAATCTGGCCAAGATGGAGAACAGAGAGTAGATTTAACCTCTTATCTAAAACATGTGAGACAAAATAAATGATTTTCAGGATATTGGAATCAGGCAGTGAAAGGTAGTGATTACTGAGATGGAAAACCAGTGAGGCAAGCCCAAAAATAGCACCAATTTATTACTCTGAGAAAGTGTTCAGGTCACAGCAAAGAGAGAAGAGTGTTCAGGTGGAGCCTGGTACACATCTTAAGTTGAGGATGATGGAGACAAGAAACCTGTACATCTACAGAATCCAGGAGACCTGCTGGAGTTCTCATAAGAGAACTGATTAATGTGTGCATGACAGAAAACACCCTGAAGCCAAGGAAATGACATACAAGATTAAAGGGAACAGGAACTAATACTCACACAGGGCTAGGCATACTGCATGTTATACCACCCAGATTGGAAAAAACAATAATTCATGGGACATTGAATAAAGTATTCAGTAAGGTATTGCCTCAGCGGTATGAGATATTTATCCTTAGACTAAATGCTGCTCTGTCACACCTAGCAATTCTTAAGACTCAAAAGGATCAAATGGATTTCATTTAACTTAATTGCATCAAAAACAAATCTCAAGAATATTTGTAGAAAACCAAAAGTACATGCCATCAAAACACTAAAATTCACAATGGCTGGCATCCAATGAAAGATTACAAAGCGTGAAAAAGAAATAAGAATGTGAGGTCATAATGAGGAGAAACATTGATAAATAAAAACAATCACGGAACACACACAAATGATTAAATTAGCAGATGACATTAAAATAACTATTCTAATAATACTTTTCAAAATGTTAGAGACAGGGAGGATATAGAGAACTCCTAAATTGAACCTACAGAGAAGAAAACAATTAATATCTGAAATGAAAAATACAATGGAACCAATTAAAGACCAGTAAGATATCACAAAAGAAAATGTTAATAAACTTGAAAATATAACAATAGAAACTTCTAGAATTAAATACCAGGAAAGAAATTGATCTGGGGAAAAAAAAAAAGGAAATGGACATCTGTTAACTGTGGGATAACTTCATGTGGCTCAATACATGTGTATTTGTAGTCTCCAAAAGGGCATAGAGAAAGGAGGGATAGAGATTAAGAAAAAATATTTAAGGAAATAATGATAAAAGTATCACTCATTAGAAAAATATAACAATTCTATGGGTGCCTGGGTGGCTCAGTGGGTTAAGCCTCTGCCTTTGGCTTAGGTCATGATCCCAGGGTCCAGAGATCTAGCCCCGCATTGGGCTCTCTGCTCAGCGGGGAGCCTGCTTCCCCCTCTCTACCTACTTGTGATTTCTCTCTCTCTCTCTCTCCCTCTGTCAAATAAATAAATAAATAAAATCTTAAAAAGAAAAATATAACAGTTCTAAATTTTTATTTGCCAAATAACACAACCTTATAATGTACCAGAAATTTCCATTAGCCTAAAGGAGAACTACATAAGTCCAAAATAATAGCATAGTATTTATAATGCATGTTTCTTATTACTTATAGAACAAATCATTAGATATTTTTAACATGATTAACAAATGAGTTAAATAGTAAAATGTACATATTGGGATGCTTGAGTGGTTCAGTCTGTTAAGTGTCTGCTTTTGGCTCAGGTCGCAGGGTCCTGAGATCAAGTTCTGCATCGGGCTCCTTGCTCAGTGGGGAGCCTGCTTCTCCCTCTGACTGCTGCTAACCATGCCTGTGAGCTCAATCTCTCTCTGACAAATAATATCTTTTTAAAAAGTGTATATTAATTGAGCATTTTAAATTAAGAAAATCTATTTTGGAAAAATTTTAGAATTATAAAAAGTTGAACACATATTACAGAAAATTCCAATAAACTTCCCAACATTTCTTCACACCCCCATAGTTTCCACCTTTTCCCTTTGTTGTGCTACATTTATTATTATTAATAAAATAATATTGATACATTATTGTTAACTGAAGTTCAGCACTTATGTTAAGGTTCATGCTTTGTGTTATCCAATTTTATGGGTTTTGACACAAGATAACAGAAAATTCTAATGCTGAAATTATGCCTGTGAAATAAATTGATCTGTAATTAAAAACATTTCTACAAATAAAACATCCTTCTTGACTTGTAAAACATTCCAAAAATTGTAATTAACTTTATTGAGATGTAATTCAGATACAATGAATCCATGAACTTCATGTGTAAAACTTAGTAAGTTTAAGAATAGTTATATAACCATCATCACAAGTATGATACAGAAAAGGAATTGGAAATCTGTTTTATAAAGGGCAAGATAGTATTTATAATATAAACTCTGGAGGCCATGAGTCAAAATAGGGAAATTCTGTACATATTTATATAACCAAGTAGAAAATAATTTTCCAAAAATACTTTGAATAAAATTCAAATTATGATTCTGGTGGAGTACAATAGTTTTGTATTATGGGTCTTTTATAATAAGAATGGAAATCATTCTGAAGAGAAGCTTTTCACTTAATTGGGCTTTTAAAATTATTGTTCTCACTTATCAAAAATGGTTGTAAATATTTGTGCATCAATACCAAACTAATGGAATTTTATGTATTTCACCTTTGACAGTGTCTTCACATAGATTAGCACTGCCATATACTGTTATCAGTCCATTAGAATATATTTTAATTGAGCATATTCATCGCTCTTAAGGCACCGTATAAAGCTACAGTAGATACTTCTCTTATATTTTCCTTTTATCATGTCATACATTATAATTGAATCACTTCCAAATGAGAAATAGGTGGAAGCTCTTCAACTGCATTGTTAAATGGATTTTAAAATATGAAAATTTCCTTTGTATTTGTATCAAGATTTAAAAAAACTATATTGTAGTTTGAACTCAGAAAATATAACTCTTCCAAATAATGTGGCAGTAGAGATTGTGTTTCTTATTTACATATTTGACAGCATAGGGCATATATAAAATGATTTGACATTACTTGGGTTACAAATGAAATCAATGGTCATTGAAATGACTTTCCCCCACATACGTTTTGCATATAGGCATTGTTTTGCCTTGTAATTTTAGATTGACTAATTAACAGACATTATGAAGTATGCAATAAAATCTATTTTGCAAAGCCATTTTTTCCCTCAACTTTTTCTAAAAATTTTTTGAGTTTAGGGATTTTTTTTTTTTGCTAGTCCATAGAATTTCTGTATTGTAAGGCACGTTAGCATGCCACAAAACTGATAATACTTAATTTTAAGAGCAAATGAAATTCATTTTTTACAGTACTGCTTCAATAACACATAATTTAAATATTATCATTAGAGGTCTTTCTGGTGAATAATATAATAAATAGCCATATATTTTCAAAAACTTTTAAATTTTGTTCAAAGAACTCTTTTTCTACTTCACATATATTTTCATCATCCATTGTAACACATCTTAGCAGATTCTACCTCAGGTTGTATGCAACTCTTTTCTCTTAACATCTTTGAAAGTAATCTTTCCTGTGACTGTTCAGGGCATACCATTGATCGAGGGTAATTTTCCAGTCACTTCAAATTCAGCATCAATTCCTTGAATAAACAACAACCCAAAAGGATCTATAACAACTATTGACTTATCAGGGTGCCTGGATGAATCAGTGGGTTGAGCCTCTGCCTTCGTCTTGGGTCATGATCTCAGGGTCCTGGGATTGAGCCCAGCATTGGGCTCTCTGCTCTGCATGGAGCCTGATTTTCCTCCTCTCTCTGCCTGCCTCTCTGCCTACTTGATCTCTCTGTCAAATAATTGAATAAAATCTTTAAACAAAAATTATTGACTTATCAAGAGCCAAGAAAAACCATTTTAAATCATTTGTCTTGATTTTTTATTATATATATTCATTAGAAAAATCAGTCATCAAATGTTCTTAAAAAATTTTCATAGCACCAAATTACTCAACAAATAACAGTGCCCTTTTGCAAGTTTTAGTGTTTGGGCCAGCTAGTTTTTTTTTTTTTTTTTTTTTTTTTTTTTTTCCCCAGAAATAGTATCTGCATAAATTATCATGTTCCAATGAATTCATTGGTTGTAAATAAACCCTATAAAAACTTTACAGTAAAGACCCATGTGTTGGAATAAAACAAGATATTCAAAGTAGACAAAGACAATTCATTCTACCTCTCTAGAAATCCTTTTACTTCCAAGCCCACAGAAAATCTGTTTCTCGGGCTGCAGAATTTTTTTTCTTTTAAAAAAAGTTACCTATAGCCATTTTCTCTAATGTAATGTAAAAAGTGGTGATTAATCTTAATATTCACCAAAAGAGTTAAACCTATAAACTGTATGATTGAACCAATATTAAGAATGTTCCTAGACAGTTTATAGCAAAGTACACATCTATTTTAAATATAAAGATGTAAAAGTACCTTCATTAACTGTGTTAATGTCGGTAAGGGGGGGAGAACAAACATTTGTATTTTTGTTGTGTTATTAGAAACATTTGATTAACAAGTCATACAAATCTGACAAGATTTTGCAATATTTTAAAAATAAAGTTCATATTTCTTTCAATTAAAAGTACATATTTAAATAATGAGCATGTTTTCACTAACTGCGTGAGTATATATTTATATAGCCAGTTTTTGCTTTCTATTACAAGGTCATTTAATGCCCTAAGGATTTAAATTTGTCATTTGTTTACCTTCTGAATAGACTTTCACATGTAAGTTTAATCCTTTAAGAGATTTAATCCTTTAAGAGAAAAACATGCATTGGGCACATGCACACACATACAAACAAACACACTTTTTCAGTTTCTCTTTTTGTTGTCTGTTTCAGTCTTTTACACAATAGTGAAGCCGGGAGAGGGAAATTGACAAACAAAATAAACAAAATGTAAGTATTTGAGAATTTCAGATTTCCCTTATTGTCTATATATTTATATCAGTGTTCTGCACCTGAAAATTCTTTCCAATAATGAAAATCATTATTATTTTCTAAATCTTTAGTCTTCAGACTAGTTTTTAACTGTTTCTTCTCAGGTAAGAAGCACAGGTATCTGAGAGCTTAAATAATGAGAGAAAGGGAAGAAATGTGAGGATTAAATCATTTTTCATTTTGCAGATGAGTAAAGTGAGCTGAGAAATTAATTTGCATCTCCAAATAACCTGCATAACTATTGGTATTCACTGCTGTAACATCTGATACACTTTATTAATAGTATGCATTTTTGAAAAGTAATTTTAAATTTGTCATTTGTTTACCTTCTGAATAGACTTTCACATGTAAGTTTCTTATATACTCATTTATAAAGCAAATATATTAAAGAGATCTTCATATATCTTTAAAATTTAATTTATATGCATATGGTTATATCTAGAAGTTTTATTTTTCTGTGTAATTCTTGGATGTTAAAAAACAACTATTAATTTATGTGGAGGCTGGAAAAGAGACAAGTAATATGCCACATTCTTAAAATATATTAAAATCAAAACAAATGAAAAGATGCTGCACAAATTGAGCTTTTGATGGGATAATACAGTTTTGAGTAAAGGAAGACATACATTGATGTTTGAGAGAGACAAGTTTTGAACCATAATACAAAGAAGGAAAAAATAAAAGTGGTTTTCAAAGAATGTAGTTGGTTTGTAAGTCGATGAAAGAAGGCATTTTGGTTGAATGACATGGCATGAGCAAAACTTTTGACTGAAGTAATTGACAAAAGTTTGAGGACACCAGAATCTCAGCATTGTAAATAAGTTTCGGTCTGATCACAGTTCCTAGGCAAGGTGATTCTAACACTGAATATAGTATTTTTTTTAAAGATTTTATTTAGTTATTATTTATTTGACAGACAGAGATCACAAGTAGGCAGAGAGGCAGGCAAGGGGGATGGGGAAGCAGGTTCCCTGCTGAGCAGAGAGCCAATGCAGGGCTCTATCCCGGGACCCTGAGACCATGACCTGAGCCGAAGGCAGAGGCTTAACCCACTGAGCCACCCAGGAGCCCCTGAACATGGTATTTAAATGACAATTTGTATCTAAAAAATTTACTTTTCTTCTACCTGCTTTGACATTGTAATTCTTTGTGGCTAAATTTACCTAAAGTTCCTTTGACATGCTATAGAAGATAAGGCTATATTCTCAGATCTTTAGTTTCTGTATGGAATTGGGAATGCCATCATCAACTTAAACAGGAAGCACTTTTAAAACTTGTTTTTAATTCTTAAACTTGTTTCTGATAAGTATTTAAATAACTTATTGTTCTCATTTATTGTTCTTTTACTCACATACTTTTTTATTGCAATGTTTAAATTATCTGTTAGAATCGATCATTTCCCAAGACCAATCCTGAAATGGCTTACTGGTTTATAAACCTAAAATGAACTTTAAGAAGTAGACAAACTTTTGTTATCAATGCTGTAAAACTTTATAGCATCTCTACAGACAGATTTAGAAAGTACATTTGTGCCAGCAAGTTATTTTATTGAAAATGAAAATTTCAAATTCAAATAATACCTCAACAAACGACATTCTACAATTAAGATTGTGACAATGAAACAGTCTTTAAGAACTTTGCTTAATTTAAATCAAACCCACCAGTAATGGATTCTGATTTTATCAATGATAACCCTGATTTTGAGCATTAACTTCTCTGGGCCTTTTCCTGGGCCTAAATGAGGTGATGAATACATATTCTCTGTGTTGTGGACAAATTTAAGAATTTCCTAAAGGGCTCCTAAGTTATATGCAAAATATCATAGTAGCTACAATTTAGTATTCTGGAACATTCCATAGCATGAAAGATTTTCCACAAATATTCTAGAAGACTTAAGGATGTAGAATTTCCCTGGAATAAAGACTTGTAGTTGGGGCAGAGGGTAGAGTTGTTGCTTAAATCTCCAGATTAATGTCTTATAATTTCACCTTTGTATTTGCAAAGCATCTTATAATTAATCTTCCCTTTAAATTGTAACCTCTTTAGGGGTCAGAGAGGAATAAGAATGCAAAGGAAAAAAAATCAGAAAGGAGAGGTACTTCTGTACCATTTTTACTTTTCCAACTATAGAATTTGCCTAGGGCTGTTCAGACAGTTAGGAGGAGCTGGAGAGTAAGTAAATAACTTTAAATATGGCACTGTATGACACAGTGCAAATCCAAGAGTTTTACACTCATAGAGATCTGTGTTCCTTTACCTCCTAGTAATATAACCTTTGGTAAGTTGCTTTGTTTTTGTAAGCCTCAATTTCTGCATATGAACAACAGAAAGTGTCTTTGTGATGTATGCAGTGTTCCTAATGCCTAAAAGTCACTCAGCTCTTGAAAATCTAGTATTACAGAGAAATGAAGTATCAAAACCAAAGTTAATGGAAAAAAAATTATGAAAAGTATGGGTTTGAGATTTCCTACAAAATATGTTTAGAAGTTAATATGGGTGAGATATTTATTCAGATAATTATATTCACTTATTAGACAAATCCTAAAATAACCTCAATTATACACTCTAGTGTATCTAGTCACAACTCTTATTTTACTAAATGACTTTTAAGAAAATATAAAGTAACCAAATGTATTTGTATGCATTACTTTTAAAATGTTCAGTTTTCTTTTAGTTATATAAGATAATATTATTTTATGAATTTACATAAAAGTTATATAGTCATATAGTTATAAAGTATGTATGTATATGTGCATGTATGTATTTTTACCTTTGTTTTCTTACATACCCCTCTAGTCAGGAATTTGAATATAATAAGGACTGACATTTGTTCATTTGTTTTTGTTTTTTTTTTTTTTTTTTTTTTTTTTGTAAATATTCAGGGCTCTTAGCAGCAGTAAGCTCTCTATATATGCTTAACTGGGTGAGCATACATATGTTCACTCTCTGAGCATATGCATAAAAAGCTTTTACTCAAATGATTAACATACCAATTGGCTACTGAGCCAAATTTTAAACATTGCTTAATTTCAAATGATCAAACAACTGAATGGTACCTTGAAACTTGTGTAATTTGAGAAAATTTCATGACTTCCACCTAAAACAAATACAAAAAATAAAAGTTGAAAAAAATGGGTAAAATGCAAATCTGTATTTTACAAAAGGAAGAGGACTAGATTGAAAACTTGGGAGAATTGGGTTGAAGTTTTGACTCATACTTATAAGCATGTCAACTTAGGATGCATTTGTTAGTTTTGCCCTGTGAGACTCATGATTAGCAATACCTGCTGTCATTTAAGGAGAATTGTTAGAACAAATTAAATAATGTCTGTAAAACTATATTTTATAATAGAGAATGCATTACAAACATGGATATAAAATGATCTTAAATTTAAAACAAGATATAATTATTTCATGATATTCTATTTTTTTCTGAGTCTTATATGCATATAAAGGAGAGAAGAGATCAACTAGTGCTAGTACTTTTACTCAGAAAGTGCAAAAATAGGAAGAATGAGACTTGGAGTCTTAGAGAATAAGAAAAAGTACATTTCATGACTCTCCAGAATTACAGGTAATGCTACTCTGAAAACTTATGATGGATCTATGACTTTTGAAATACAGTGTCCTGTCAGCCTCAAAGTAGAATGAAAGTCTATAAAATGGAACTTTTACCTTCTGCTGTTTTTTACTAGTTAAGTTAGTAATAAATATAATTTATCTCAGGATGAGGAAGAAACTAAGACTCCTAAATTACGTTGATTATCATGTTTCAGTCCCCTGAAGAAGTCACGCATGGGTGATTGTTCGTGTGTGTGTGTGTGTGTGTGTGTGTGTGTGTGTTTGTGTGTTTTAATGTATGCTAGATGCAAAATAATGCAGAAATAAGTGTGGATTCTGTTCACAAAATTATAACTAATTCAGAACAGAAAATTGGCTCATGAAAATAAGAAATGCTATAGTGAAAACAGTGTAGGATTAAGATTGATTTTTTAAAATATTTTATTTATTTATTTGACAGAGATCACAAGTAGGCAGAGAGGCAGGCAGAGAGAGAGAGGAAGCAGGCTCTCTGCTTGGCAGGGAGCCCGATGTGGGGCTCAATCCCAGGACCCTGAGACCATGACCATAGCTGAAGGCAGAGGCTTTAACCCACTGAGCCACCCAGGCACCCATGTAGGATTGATTCTTAACCAGCCTAAAACATTGAATTCCTAAGAGATTCATATTAACTGACACAGGTAACAGTGTCTTTACATCTGCAATCAATGGATTGGAATTACACTACTAAAAAGGTTCCTTACAGAATTCAAAGTATTAACCTTAACCTTCTTTCTGTTGAAAAAGTGAATTATTTCCACTTAGTGTGGCAAACATATGATACACATAAAAAATATAGATTTGTGTTATTTTATTAACTAAACATTGATATTAATAGCTAATTTTTGCTTCCAGCTTTTTTTTTTTTTTTACCTAATTTACCTTGTTTACTTTTTTTACAATGACCTACACATATGGTAGGATCAAGGTAGAAAATTAAGCAGTATGACTCTGAAGAAAACACATTATAAACATTGACTAGTTACTAATTTGATTCTGGTACATGCCTTAACTGCAATGATTAATGCACTTTTAACAAAAGAAAAAATGAGTCATCCTGTTTATGAAAAAGATTTAGTAGCATTATAATTAATCTTTCTATTTATGGGAGAAAATTGTTTACTGCAAATTTTATTTACTTAACTAATATAAATGAATCATCCTAGATGACAGTCAAATTCATATCAAACCATGGTCTGTGTTTCAGTATTGATGAATTTGATATATGATTTTCTTCATATGTTCGCTTTTTTATGCTCAGTCACCAGTGTCTAAGTTCCATTAGCAGAAAAATCATATAAATATTGCTTCTTCTCATCAATTATATAAACTTTTAATGACACAGCTAATTCACTCTTACAATAACAACAACAACAACAACAACAACAACAAAACTCCAAAAAACAGTATCAAAAATGACATAGCTATAAATCTGTGAACCTGGAACCTATGACAAAGGAAGTGAATGATGGTGATATGGAATGTGAAGACAATCATGTTCAATAAATTTAGAGAGAAGCTGTCATTTTTTGTAATATCAGTTCATTTACTTTAATTGGTTTTCAACTTAGTATATTTTATATATTGCAAAATAAATAATATTCTACAGATACAAAGATCTGCTGAAACTAGGAAAAGGAAATTATGCGTCATAATGAATGGTTTATGAGGGATTCTTATAATTGGGTAATAGTATATATGATTACTAAATTATAAATATTTCTTCCAATGATCTTCATCCTTCACACTACCATTTTCTGAATCACACTCTTTAGGTAGAAAGTTGTTTGTAGCAAAGAAGATACATTACATTGAATCAGGAGTATTTTCAAGATGTGTTTAAAGTAAATTATTTCAGTAGAAATCAATTATATAAATTAATATCAAGAATAATGTCATATGAAAGATAGTCTGTGATTATACTATAGTCATGGGCTCTTGGTAAAACTTAATAGTTATTTTTTCCTTTATAAGATGGCAAAAACCTTTGTCCCTAAAATTAGAAATCCTAATACTGGTGAACCCACTTTCTGTTAGTTATAAAATATTAGAAAGGTGTAAAATTAGATTATATCCTCTATTCTTCTCAAATTATTATATCTATATACATAAGCTTCCCTTATATAATTTTATCTAATATGAAGAGTCTGAGCTACTATGAAGGGGCATGTTAAGTTAAATAGTAAGTTGTAACAGATCCAGCAATTGAATTTTGAATTCTGTGCGTCTGGGACACCTGGGTGGCTCAGCTGGTCAACTGTCTGATTCTTGATTTAAGCTCGGGTCATGATCTCAGGGTTGTGAAATGGAGCCCCATGTAGGTCTCTGTGCTGGATAGGGAACCTGCTAAAGATTTTCTCTCTCTCTCTCCCTTTTGCCTGCCCTTCTATAAAGAAAGAAAGAAAGAAAGAAAGAAAGAAAGAAAGAAAGAAAGAAAGAGAGAAAGAAGGAAGGAAGGAAGAAAGAAAGAGAAAGAAAGATTGCATGGTTCCTATTTGGTGTATGACTTGAGTGAATTTATTGCTTCATTCATTTATTCATTCATTTGGTCCTTCTACTGGGTAATTACTTTACCTATGTGCGTTTAATCATGGTGTTCATAAAGGACATAAAAGAACTTCACATAGAATTCACTTGCTAGCTAAACACATTTTTATATATACATTTTATATGTCAACCTGGCAACCTTACTGGGCCATAGGGTGCTCAGGTATTTGGTCCAACATTATTCTAAATATTTCTGTGAGGGTCTTTTTGGAAGAGTTTAACATTTAAATTGGCAAGACTGAGTAAAGTAGATTGCCATCTTTAACATGCTGGGCTTCATCTAATTAGTAGAAGGCCTGCCTAGAACAAAAAGGCTAATCCTCCCCTAAGTAGGAGAGAATTCTTCCTGCCTGAGGGCCTGAGGAGAATATCAGCTCCTTTCCAGCCTTTAGATTTAAACTGAAATATCATCTCTTCTGGAGGATGCCAGCCTTTAGATTGGAACTGCACCATTGGCTCCCTGGGTTTCAGCTTACCAACTCACTCTGCAAGTCTTGGGGTTTGCTAGTTTCCGTAATTGTGTAATCCCATTCCTTGTAATCAATGAATCAGTCTCTCTCTCTCCTTCTCTTTCTTCATACATATATATACACACACATTTATATATAAATGTATATGCACATTCACACACATACACACACACATCCTATCAGTTCTGTTTCTCTGAAGAATCCTGACTTGTACACTACACTGTTTAGCATTTGATTAAACAGATATGGGCAGTTTAATAGTTAAACAGATCATGAAGAAATGGGTGTGCAGTCCCATGTCTTCTGTTTGTGGTATGTAGAGTTCAGTATTCAGTTTTAAATACACACTACAGCATACTCAAAGAGTTGAAAGCTGGAGAGAGTATGACTTTGGTAAACTGCAAGAAATTCTAACTAGAGCATAGAAGACGAATGAGGAAGTTGAGAAGGATGAAACTCAAATGCCCTATGCTGATGGTAGTCAACCACTTGAACCATATAACTCATTGACTACTCTTCTTTAAGAAATTGGCAGTAATACATCCATCTATTCATCCCTATATTCGGTGTTTGATACACAGAGAAAAAGTTTGAAGAACCAGGTGTCCACTCCCATATACACAGTGTTTGGAAATTAGTAGTTCATCTTTTGTTTTCTAAATTATAAGTTCCATTTTATCAAACATATGTTTCTGACAACACTATAGTATGAACCCTTTGTGATAACACTACCAAAAGTAATGTCTTTGTAAACTAAAATAAATGATTAGATAATCTATTCAGCCATATTTTAGGCAAGACCATTCTAAAAACAACTTTAACCAAATAAACAGCAATACATTTTACCTGTCATTAGAATGAATTGTATTGCAAATTTTCCTTATTCCTGCCTGCCTTTTTCCTTCCTTCTTTTCTTATTTTTGTTTTCATCGTTTTATATTTTATATTATATATGAAAAATATTTTCATCATTTTATTTCATATTTTAATAGATAATACATTCATATGGTTAAAATTAGAAAGTATAAAAACCTTTATATTGAGAGATATTCTCCTGTCTTGGTATTGATTTGTGTGTTTTTGATTACCAATTTGTCCTATATCTGAAACTTTTAAAATACTCCTTACCCTCACTTTCACCAACTTTTCTGGCTGTTCCTAAAGGTATGGTACTTCTTCATCTCTTTCAAATGTTGACTATTTTTTTTTAATTTGTTACCTTTTAAAATTTAGCTTCAATATGAGTTTCTATGTTTAATTGTATGTGGATCTCATAAATGTTAGGGTTGTGATTCCATAGAGAAAAAAGGTATTTGTGGAATCTAAGCTACCTAGTATTAACTGTTTCAGGTCTGATTTATTATTAAATCATTGAATGGGTGTGCCAGAAGGTCTACATGCAGAATTAGGCTCAGGAAGCCACTGAAGCTGCAAGTGAGTAATGTAATTTTTGTCTCACATCTCACTGGGTCCACTCTTGTCATATATCTCTTTTTCGCCTTACTTCATAGGAAGTTCTTCATGATCCACTGTCTGATTTATAAATAGCTTTTAGTTTTATGTGATTTCCCTCTCTCTCTCTCTATCTGTATCTATGTGAACTGTACCCATAAAGCATTATAACACCACTCTGAAAAATATTGGGGAAGAAAAAGCCTCCTGTCATTGGCACAGATCAAGAGGGATATCTCATGATCTACTTTGCTTGGTTGGAGATACCTGCTGGAGTTAAAGGTCTACACTAATGGATAGTGGGTAATAGATTGGACACATATCTGAGAACTTGGAATAATTGAGACTGCAGTATTGATGACAAGGAGGTTTGGGAAAAAGGTATATGGTTAAAGAACTTTACATGATAGACTCATACAGAGAATGTACATTTTTTCCAAGTGAATTCTCATCAAATGATAGCCACGGGAGGAGGGACAGAAAAAAAAAAAAAACCTCTCAGTAATAATTTGACAAATGACAAAAGATACTAATGAAACTTTTCTCCAGCTACTGCACTGTTTGCTAAATGGGCTAATGAACAAATCAGTCATAGCAAGAATGGAAGCAATACATGGGCTCATTAATATTTTTTTTTCTTCATCGAAGCTGAATTGGCTATCTTTACAACTTGATATTCAGGAGGAGCTAGCTGTCAGGATTCCAGAGCATTTCATTTGGCACCATACCTTGGAGGGATCAGCCTGCCAACCAATGGCAGGTTGATTTCATTTAATATATATCTACCATGGAAGGAGCCTGATTAACCTGTGTTGGAATATGGATTTGTTATAGAGGTAGATTTTTCTTTTTTGTCTACCATTCTATAACCATTTGCATCTTTACTGAATCCTTAATCATTTATATACCTCACTGAATGTGTTTTTGAACAATAAATTATTCTTAAAGCAAGAAAATTAAAAAATGAACTTATGCTTATAAGAATATCAGTTTGCCATATTTCTCCTCATTCAGAAACAACTGGTCTTAGAGAAGAGTGGAAATTTCTATAGAATACTCAATTAAGATGCTATAAGAGGGCCAGTACATTTTGGTATGATATATGATATAGGCTCTGAACAAAGGATAAGTATGTAGTGCTGTTTCTCCCAGAGTTAGGAATATGGACCCACCAGGAGACCAAGGATTAGAAGCTAGTGTGGCAGTTTCCAGTCAGAATTCCTGACCAACTTTCAAAATACTGATTTCCCTATATGTAACATTCAGAGAGTTCCACTATTTAAGAGGTCTTAAAATAGAGAAAAAAGTCCTCCACCAGGGGATTCCAGATAAATTTCCATTGAATTTATAACTGTGACTGCTAAATGGCTATATTAATAAGAGTTTGATAGATAAACATAAGCAATAGGATATATAGAAAGATTTGTTATAACTGGCTCATGCAATTATGGAGGTCAAGAAACACTATAATCTGCCAGCTGCCAGCTGGAAAATCAGGAAAGCCGTTTCAAATTCAGTCCAATTCACTTCAAATGCAAAGGGTTGAGAACCAGGGGAGCTGATGGTATAAATCTCAGTCTGAGGCCAAAGTCCTGAGAATCAGGAGCTTTGATGTCAAAGACCAAGAAAAAAATAAAAGGCAAGAAAAGAGAATTTGCCCTTCCTTCACTTTTTGTTCTATGATGCCCTTAATGGATTAGATGGTGCCAAAACACATTGGTGAGGGTGGATTGTCTTTTCTTTAGTCTACTAAATCAAATGCTAATCTCTTCCAGAAATAATCTTTACAAGCATACCCAGGAACAATGCTTCACCATATACCTGGAAATGCTGTAGCCCAGTCAAACAGGTATATAAAATTAATTGTTAAAATGGCTATTTGGGAGGAACCTGGGTGGCTAAGTGGATAAAGCCTCTCCCTTTGGCTCAGGTCATAATCTCAGGGTCCTGGGATCAAACCCCGCATTGGGATCTCTGCTTAGCAAGGAACATGTTTCCCCTTTCTCCCTCTCTGCCTGCCTTTCTGCCTACTTGTGATCTCTGTCTGTCAAATAAATAAATAAAATCTTTTTTTTTTTTTTTTTTAAATGGCTATTCTGGGCTTCCCAAATCATTGAGGAAAATAGGAAAAGAAAGGTTTACCATGTTGTCTGGACTGACTGCTCCTGATTAACAAGCAGCAATACTATTACAAGTAGTAAATATGAAAGATATAAGGCACCTCCAGGAAATTCCATGTCCAGTGGCTAAAGTTAATGCTTGGTAACAGCTTTACAACATAGTAATATTAGGTTTTGTTGTTGTTGGTCTTTTTTTTTTTTTTTTTTTTTTTTTTTTTTTGACAGAGTGATAGAGAGTTCAGGTAGGCAGAGTGGCAGGAAGAGGGAGCCCAATGTGGGACTCGATCCCAGGACCCTGGGATCATGACCTGAGCCGAAGGCAGACACCATCTGACAGCCACCCAGTGCCCCCAACATAGTAATATTAACAGAGGTTTCTAATCTTCAAGAGGGTTTTGTTGAAAAACCAATTAAATATCTAGCATTTGCAGTGACATTAATGGAACTGAAGGGGATTATGCTGAGTGAAATAAGTCAAACAGAGAAATACAATTATCATGGTTTCACTCATATGTGCAACATAAGGAATACTGTGGAGGACCTTAGGAGAAGGGAGGGAAAACTGAATGGGATGAAATCAGAAGGAGACAAACCATGGGAAACTCTGGACTCTGGGAAACAAACTGAGGGTTACAGAAGGGAGGGGTGGGAGGATGGGATAACCGGGTGATGGGTATTTAAGGAGGGCACGTGTTGTGATGATCACTGGGAGTTATATGCAACTAGTGAATCATTGAACATTACATTAGAAACTGATGATTTACTGTATGTTGGCTAACTAAGCATAATAATAAAAAAAGCAAAAAACAAAACAAAAACCCCACAAAAATCGCCCTGTCAGTTGAGAAGCTAATTGAAAGCAGAGCATATAAACCAGAAATTAAGAAAAGTTTGTATAAATAATAATTTTGGCCTTGTGAACACTTGAAATAATGAAAGCCATAGAAATAACCTGTGGATTAGTTACATTAACTTATTTTTCCCAACATACTTTTCCACTTTTATTTATATAGGATATATTGGCTGGAATTAATTTTATTAATAAATATACAGTTTATAGATTATTGAGATAATTCTGTGAATAAATGGGAGAGGAAAAAACATTACTTAGAAATTTTAAACTTGGAGCTATATTCAATAATTTATTAAACTGGAAATCTTGCCCATTGGGGACAAAGGAACATATTTTTACTTCTATGTAGGCAGTTATGTTTAGGGGTATTGTTAATTAAGGATGGTGATTGTAGTGGACATATATTTTGATGACTATCTAATCTGGGAAGATTGTAATTGCCTACATTGCTTGATCACTCTACATTTTACTTGTTCACATTTTACTTGCCTTTCCAATATAAAATCTCACCCAAACCACTTTTTTACACTCAAAAAAAAAAAAAAAATCCTTTCCCCATACTAAGGTTCATATATGAAATTTAGATTCCACCATTTAAATGCATCCAAGGGAACTTTTGATTAGTTTCATGGCAAAAGAGGTAGGTAACAGTGTATATCTTCTTTTTTCCCCTTCTATCCTTTTGCCTTGCTCTTTTAAAAAAAATATTAACATATAATGTTATTGTTTGTTTTAGGGGTACAGGTCTGTGATTCATCAGTCTTACACAATTCACAGCACTCACCTAGCACATACCCTCCCTAAGACCCATCACCCAGCCACCCATCCTTCCCTCCCCACTCCCCTCCAGCAACCCTCGGTTTGTTTCCTGAGATTAAGAGTCTCTTATGCTTGGTCTCCCTCTCTGGTTTCATCTTATTTCATTTTACCCTCCCTTCCCCTATGATCCTCTGTCTTGTTTCTCATATTCCTCATACCAGTGAGATCATATAATTGTCTTTCTCTGATTGATTTATTTTGCTTAGCATAATAGTCTAGTCTTTAGTTCTATCCATATTGTTGCAAATGGCAAGATTTCAATTTTTGATGGCTGCATAATATTCCATTGTATATATATACACCATTCTTCTCTATCTATTCATCTGTTGATGGACATCTAGGCGTTTTTGATAGTTTGGCTATTGTGGATATTATTGCTATAAATGTGGGGTGCATGTGTCCCTTAAGATCATTATACTTATATCTTTGAGGTAAATACCCAGTAGTGTAATTGCTGGGTGTTAGGGTAGCTGTATTTTCAACTTTTTGAAGAAACTCTATACCATTTTCCAGAGTGACTGCACAGTTTGAATTCCGACCAACAGTGCAAAAGGGTTGCCTTTTCTCTGCATCCACGCCAACACCTATAGTTTCCTGTTTTGTTAATTTTAGGCATTCTGAAGGTGTGAGATGATACCTCTTTGTAGTTTTGATTTGCATTTCCCTGATGATGAGTGATGTTGAGCTTCTTTTCATGTGTCTGTTAGCTATTCTGAATGTCTTCTTTGGAAAAAATGTTTATTCATGTATTCTGCTCATTTCTTAACTGGATTATTTGCTTTTTGGTTGTTGAGTTTGATAAGTTCTTTATAGATTTTTGGATAGTAGCCCTTTATCTAATATATCCTTTGTAAATATCTTGTCTTTTGTTTTTGTTGAATGTTTCCTTTGCTGTGCAAAAGCTTTTTATCTTGATGATGTCCCAGTAGTTCATTTTTGCTTTTGTTTCCCTCGCCTTTGGTGATGTTTCTAGGAAGAATTTGCTGTGGCTAAAGCCGAAGAGGTTGCTGCCTGTGTTCTCTCAAGGATTTTGATGAATTCTTATCTCACATTGAGGTCTTTCATCCATTTTGAGTCTATTTTTGTGTGTGGTATAAGGAAATGGTCCAGTTTCATTCTTCTGCATGTGGCTGTCCAATTTTCCCAAGACCACTGGTTGAAGAGACTGTTTTCAACTGGACATTCTTTCCTGCTTTCCTTAGTTGACCATAGAGTTGAGGGTCCTTTTCTGGGCTCTCTATTCTGTTCCATTGATCTATGTGTCTGTTTTTGTGCCAGTACTATACTGTGTTGATGATTAGAGCCTTGTAATAGATCGTGAGGTCTGGAATTGTGATGCCGCCATCACAATTTCTTTTTCAGCATTCCTCTGGCTATTTGGGATCTTTTCTGGTTCCATATAAATTTTAGGATATTTGTTCCATTTCTTTAAAAAATTTTGATGGTATTTTGATAGGGATTGCATTAAACATGTATATTGCTTTAGGTTTAGATTTGACATTTTCACAGTATTTGTTCTTCCAATCCATGAGCATGGAACATTTTTCCATTTCTTTGTGTCTTCCTCAATTTCTTTCATGAGTACTTTATAGTTTTCTGAGTACAGATTCTTTGCCTCTTTTGTTAGATTTATTCTTAGGTATTTTACGGTTTTGGGTGCAATTGTAAATGGGATCATCTCCTTAATTTCTCCTCTTCTGTCTTGTTGCTGTATAGAAATGCAACTGATTTCTGTGCATTGATTTTATATTCTGACACTTTACTGAATACCTGTATGAGTTCTAGAAGTTTGGGAGTAGAGTCTTTTGGGTTTTCCACATAAAGTATCATATCATCGGCAAAGAGTGAGTGTTTAACTTCTTCTTTGCAGAGTCAGATGCCTTTTATTTCATTTTGTTGTCTGAGTGCTGAGACTAGGACGTATAGTAATGTGTTGAATAGCAGTAGTGGTACTGGACATCCCTGCAGTGTTCCTGACCTTAGGGGAAAACTCCTGGTTTTCCAAATTGAGAATGATATTTGCTGTGGGTATTTCATAGATGTCTTCTATGATATTGAGATATGTGTCCTCTATCCCTATGCTGTGAAGAGTTTTAATCAAGAAAGAATGCTGTACTTTGTCCAATGCTTTTTCTGCATCTATTGAGGGTATCATATGGTTTTTGTTTTTTCATTAATGTATCATATCACATTGTTTGATTTGTGATGTTGAACTAACCTTGCAGCCTAGGAATAAATCCCACTTGGTCATGTTGAATAATCCTTTTAATGTTCTGTTGGATCCTATTGGCTAGTATTTTGGTGAGAATATTTGCATCCATGTTCATCATCAGGGATATTGGTGTGTAATTCTCCATTTTGATGGGGTCTTTGTCTGGTTTTGGGATCAAGGTAATGCTGGCCTCATAAAATGAGTTTGGAAGTTTTCCTTCCTTTTCTATTTTTTGGAACAGTTCCAGGAGAATATATATTAATTCCTCTTCAAATATTTGGTAGAATTCCCCTGGGAAGCTGTCTAGCCCTGGGGTCTTGTTTGCTGAGAGATATTTTTATTGCTGCTTTAGTCTACTTACTGGTTATGGGTGTGTTCAGGTTTTCTGATTCAGTTTTGGTAGTTTATATGTGTCTAGGAATGCATCCATTTCTTCCAGATTGTCTAATTTGCTGGCATATAGTTGCTCATAATATGTTCTTATAATTATTTGTATTTCTTTGGTATTGGTTGTGATCTCTTCTTTTTCATTCATGATTTTTCTACTTTGGGTCCTTTCTCTTACCTTTTAGTTAAGTTTTGTCAAGGGTTTATCAATCTTATTAATTCTTCCAAGGAACTAGCTCCTAGTTTTGTTGATCTGTTCTACTGTTCTTTTAGTTTCTATTTCATTGTTTTATGCTCTGATCTTTATTATTTCTCTTCTTCTGCTGGATTTAGGCCTTATTTCCTATTATTTTTGCAGCTGGATTAGGTGTAGGGTAAGTTGTGTTTTTGAGACCTTTCTTGTTTCTTGAGAAAGGCTTGTATTGTATTATACTTCTTTTTTGGCCCACCTTTGCTGAATCCCAAAGATTTTGAATAGTTGTGTTTTCATTTTCATTTGTTTCCATGATTTTTTTTTTAATTCTTCTTAAATTTCCTTGTTGACCCATTCATTCTTTAGAAGGATGCTCTTTAGCCTCCATGTATTTGTGTTCTTTCCAACTTTCCTCTTGTAATTGAGTTCTAGTTTCAAAGCATTGAGGTCCAAAAATATGCAGGGAATGATCCCAGTCTTCTGGTACCAGTTGAGACCTGATTTGTGACTGAGGATGTGATCTATTCTGGTAAATGTTCCATGTGCACTATGAAGAATGTGTATTCTGTTGTTTTGGGATGGAATGTTCTGAATATATCTGTAAAGTCCATCTGGCCCAGTGTGTCATTTAAAGCCGTTATTTCCTTGTTGATCTTTTGCTTAGATGATCTGTCCATTTCAGTGAGGGCGGTGTTAAAGTTTCCTACTAATATTGTATTATTGTTGATGTGTTTCTTTGATTTTGTTATTAATTTGCTAATATAATTGGCTGCTCTCATGTTAGGGCATAGGTATTTGAAATTGTTAGATCTTCTTATTGTACAGACCCTTTAAGTATGATATAGTGTCCTTCCTCATCTCTTTATAGTCTTTGATTTGAAATCTAATTTGTCTGATATGAGGATTGCCACCCTAGCTTTCTTTTAATATCCATTAACATGGTAAATAGTTTTCCTCCCCCTCATTTTAAATCTGGAGGTGTCTTTGGGTCTAAAATGAGTCTCTTGCAGACAGCATATTCATGGGTCTTGTTTTTTGTTTGTTTGTTTGTTTTAATCCATTCTGATACTCTGTGTCTTTTGATTGGGATATTTAGCAGCCCATTTAGATTCACGGTAATTATTGAAAGATGAATTTAGTGCCATTGTATTAGTTGTAAGGTGAATGTTACTATGTATTGTCTTTGTTCCTTTCTGGTCTATGTTATTTTTAGGCCCTCTCTTTGCTTAGAGGACCCCTTTTCAATATTTCCTGTAGGGCTGGCTGGTGTTTGCAAATTCTTTTAGTTTTTGTTTGTCCTGAAAACTTTTTATCTATTCTTCTATTTTCAGTGACAGGCTAGCTGGATATAGTATTCTTGGTTGCATTTTTCCTCATTTAGTGCTCTGAATGTATTATGCCAGTCATTTCTGACCTGCTAGGTCTCTCTGGATAGGTCTGCTGCCTATCTAATTTTTCTACCATTCTAGGTTACATACCTCTTTTCCCAAGCTGGTTTCAGGATTTTCTCTTTGTCTCAGAGTCTTGTAAGTTTTACTATTAGATGACAGGTAAATTTTTATTTCTATTTCTATAAATATTTATATTCTAATTATTATATTATATATATATATTATATTAGAATTATATCTAATTCTAAATATTATATTCTATTTTTATTGATTTTGAGAGGGGTTCTCTGTGCCTCCTGGATTTGATTTCTGTTTCCTTCCACAAATTAGGGAAGTTCTCTTCCATAATTATTCCATTATACCTTCTGGCCCCCTCTCTCTCTTTCTTCTTCTTTTGGGATCCCAATTATTCTAATATTGTTTTGTTTTATGGTATCACGTATCTCTCGAATTCTCCCCTCATGATCTGGTAGTTGTTTATTTCTCTTTTTCTCAGCTTTGTTATTCTCCATCATTTGGTCTTCTATATCACTAATTCTCTCTTCTGCCTCATTTATCCTAGCAGTTAGAGCCTCCATTTTCATTTGCACCTCATTAATAGCCTTTTTGATTTTGACTTGGTTAGTTTTTAGTTATTTTCTTTCTCCAGAAAGTGATTCTCTGGTATCTTCTGTGCTTTTTTTCAAGCTCAATTAATATCTTTATAATCATCATTCTGAACTCTAATTCCAACACCTTTCTAATGTCCATATTGATTAGGTCCCTAGGAGTCGGTACTGCCTGTTGGTCTTTTTTTTTTTTTTTTTTGAGGTGAGTTTTTCCATTTTGTCTATTTGTCCAGAGAAGAATAGATGAATGAGAGAAAAAAATGTTAAAAGGGTAACAACGACCCCAGAAAAATATATACTTCCAGGAAATGGTTGCTTTTCTATTCATAGAATTGCTGCTATTCTTTTCTTGGATCTCCTTTTGAGTTTGTAAGTATTCAGAATGGTTTGATAGCTACCTAGCTAAATTCCTAGGACCAGTTGACATTTAGGTCTCCTACTCCTCTGCTCTCTTGCTGTTCCTTGGGAATAGTGTATATCTTGTTCTGATGCCAGTATTTAAAAAGATCTGAAATTGTAGGAGTAGAATGGCTTCCTGATTTGTAGTTTTCTGTTCATGACAGAATTAATAACTCTTTTAATTAGCCAGTTCTATTATGGAGTGAAAAGTCATTTCTAGAATCCCAGTTTAGAATTTGTTTTTTCTAAGAATGAAAATTCTGTGAAATATCTCTAATTTTAACTACTCCTTTCTTCCAAAAAAATATGTTTTTTCATTTTGTTTTTGTTTTATTTTGTTTTGTTTTGGTAAGGTGAATTCTACCCAATAGTGGCCATACGTCAGTTTGTTTTGTTTGTTTCTTTGAGAGAGTGAGAACAAGAGGAGTAAGGAGGGGAAGAGGGAAAAGGAGACAAAATCTTAAACTGGCTCCCTACCCAGTGTAGAGCCAAAGGTGGAGCTCAATCTCACAATCCTGAGACCACAACCTGAGCTGAAATCAAGAGTCATATGCTTAACAGACTGAGCCACACAGATGCCCTAAGTTTTCTTTTATTTTTGAAAAATTCAAGAGAATAATTTTATGTAAATTTAGTATCTTGAAAATTATGGTAATTAAAGTAAGACTAAGATATGGTTCCTCTAGGTAAATAATTCAACTAGGAAATTTAACCAGCAAAATTAAAATTAAAATTTGTTTTACTATTTCTGTTAGTAAAGATCAGTGAATGTGCTTGAACTCTCACTTTCACTTGGTCTTTAAGTAGGTATATTAGAAGACTTTGTAGAGTAATGTGGACTTAATAGGTTAGAAACTTTAGGACTATAACAAAGGTGGTTTCTATCAAGACCAGATGAAATCCTTACTTTGTAACACAATACCATCATTAGTAGCAAGTTGCAAAAATTTGAATGATAGAAAAAATACAAGCACTCAATTAGGATTGCTTGTGTGTCTCTTGTTCTTTATGGCCTTTTCTATGTAGCAATATTAAAGGGCACTGAATGCTTTTTGCTGTAACAGTATCATTTCTCAAACACCATTATCGTTGGAACTGCCCATTTAATGGCAGACATGACACTGGCCTACCTAACTACATAGATGATTTTTATGGAAACAACAGAATGTCAAAAGCAAAGATTATATTAGATTACCAGAGTTTTTTTTTTTTTTTCTTTTTCCCCAAATGATCCTTGGTACACTACTCTAAATGTATTGAGAGTTGGAAAATTGAGGAGGATTTTCTTCTCCCCACTAGAATATGCCAGGTGGTGCCTATACTGGAAAAGGATTAGTGTATAAAGAGGGCCCATTTATAGTCCTATGGTTAATTTTTTGCTAAAACTATAGGGATGAACAAATCAACAGAAATATAACAGAACAATTACAAGGATGTCTAACTGATAAAGTAAACTGGAATTGAAACACAGATTATAGCACTTAAGGGGGAATTGCCTGGAGTGATAATTGAGAATGCAGAGATCCTTAGGATTCCTGTGGGCCTGGAGTGTCAGTCAGCAACTTTCCAGGCAGAAACTGTCTGACAGAAACTGTGTAACTACTGTATGAGTGAGTAGAAGTGAGAAATTCTTTAATTCTCAGGCAGGTATCTCTTGCCTGAGAGTGGTAAGAGAAACAGTAACTGTATACTTAGATACAGTATGGAGCAATGTAAATAGCAGCAGTCTAAAAGGAGTAATCTTTACTTTCTCCTTTTGAAAAATAATTATAGGTTAAAGGATTTAACTGTCAGTGGTCCTGATCTAAAATGTGTATATTTAAACTTGTTTTTAGGCAGTTATAAATAACTACAGGATGAAAATAATGTTAAAAGAGGTTCCGAAATTATTGTCTTAGGCTACTGACTTAGGCTAGGAGATTCCAAGTTGAAAAATTACAGAACTGAAGCATGAAACTTTCAGTAGTTAGAATGTACAATCAGCAGTGTATTGCTTTGTAAATTATTCCTGGCATGAGAAAATACAATAGTTTTCCCTCAATTGCAGGAGATACATTCTAGGATCCCCAGTGGATATCTGACACTGTGGATAGTATAGAAAACTGTATATATTGGTTTTTTGTTTCCTTTACATACATACCTATGAAAAATGTTTAATTTATAAATTAGGCAGTAATAATAAAACAGAACAATTATAAGAACATACTGTAATTAAAGTTATTTGAATGTGGTCCTCTTTCTTTCTTAAAAATAATTTTGTTGTACCATATTCACCCTTCTTGTGATGATGTGAGAGGTTAAATGGCCTTCATGATGAATTGAAGTGAAATGAATGACGTAGGCATTGTGACATAGCATTAGGCTACCAGTGACTTCTGATCATAAGTCAGAGGACCATTTGCTTATGTAGGTGTTGAGTTTGGGTAACTGAAACAATAGAAGGTGCAACTGGGTAAGGCTGCTGTGTATCTGATGACATTATGTGCACTTGTGCATTCTAAGAAAGAGAGCATAATGGAAGCCTCCAGTTTATTCCTTCCAGATCATCTTCAGTGTCCCTACTTACAGGTAACCTTTATTTTGCATTTGGCACTTAAATTCTCATGCAGTGGTATATTTTATCTTATATGGAGTTATCTCTGAAGAGCATATAATTTATTTTTCATGAATTAAAATTATATTAAAGATATACTTGATGATCATCTAGAACTTTTAAAATATTTTAAAAATAAATTATCCATGTTATTACAAGAGGTTTTGTTCCTGCATTTTAATGATGTTATATTGATGTGCTGTGTGAATAATACGATTTCTTGATTTATTTTTCTGACTGGAAATTCAGATTATTTTCAATTTGTCAATTTTACAAACAATGCTACAATGAACATCTTGTAAACATCTCTCTGGGCACTTGTGGCCATTTCTTGGTGAAGTGTAATTGCTGAGTTATATGTGCATCTTCCACTTCACTAAAGAGTGTGAAATTGCTCTCCAGAGGGACTGGGCCAATTTACAAATCTGCTAGCAGTGTATGGGAGTTCCCTTTACCCCACACCTTACCATCAGTTACTGATTTTTTTTTCTCTTTTTTTGCCAATTTAATGAGTGTGAAATTGTAGGTAATTATTATTGTAATTTGCATTTTCTTAATTACTAATGAGTTTGAGCATTTTTATATGATTATTGGCTTTCTGAGTTTCCTCTTATGTGATTTGCCTTAATTTATTGTGAACTCAGTCAGATATTTTAATGAATATTTGTTTTATTTTATTCAGAATTTTTTAATGTCTTGCAACACAACATTTTTCAAAATTTTCTTTGAAATGCTGCTTTGAAATATTAATGCCTGGTTCTCCCCCTCAGACATTCTAATTTATTTGTTAGGGTTTTTATAAACTCCTCAGGTCTTTTTAAGTACAGCAGCATTTGGGAAACTTTCAATCAAGTTGATCCTACGTTGCTAATATTCTAGAAAAACAGATCCATCTGTGTCATATTTTTCACCTTAACTAGTAGGGATTGAGTAGAAGATGAAGAAAGAGAGATTATTCAATTGGAAAATGAGGTTGAAATACTTAGATTTATTTGATATACTATCCTGTCACCTTTGGATAGATAAAGGATTTACCGTAATGATACCAAGGGACATTTGTTTTCTGCCTGTTATAGAAGAATTATTTAGTGAAGGAGAGAGGGATGAGCTGGCCATGCTGTTACTGTAAGAACATTGAATATTAGGGTTGAATAAAGACATGAATAGACTTTAATCTAGTCTAAAATTTGGATCTTCTGTTGGGAAACAAGTTTTGAGAAATGGGATATTTCTTTACCCAATCTGGCAGATAGAGTAAAAGTAAACTGGAACTGGTACTGCTGACTGGCAGTACTGGGCAGACATGCCCAAAGCCCAAGTCTCCAGAAAAGCTCTAAAGGGATAAAAATCCATGTGAGACTGACAGAGGATCTTCTTGAAGGACATATGGGATCCTTATCACTGTGTGCCCCTATTTCCACTCTCCCAGTTAGTGTCAATGTTAGCAGGCCATTTCCTTGGGTTTGGGGAGGTTATGGAAACTCCATTCATATTGAGATTGTTGGTATATATTTCTCAGTGTAGGAATGATATTTAATAAATTATATCCTTTGTCAGTTTTAAAGGAATTCATATCCTTTGCCTTTGTCAAGTTGAGATACCACATACCAGGTGTTAGAGTGAACGGGACTGGTGTTAGGACAAAATAAAATAAATAGTTGTCACAAGGCTGCATAAGTAACAGTAGTCCAGTAGAGCAAAAGAATTTGGCAAGTGAATACACACCCACTGACACCCAGGAAGGAGTTTAGCTTCTTGCTGTAATTTGTTTATTTCTTTTTCCTTTGTCATTTTAGAAACTATAGATGTGCTTTCCCTTCTTATCTAACAATATTGACTGTCCCATAAGAAGTTTTAAAAAATGAAAATTCTGGCTTCTCTGGTCTTATATCATTTATTGTTTAACACTCTAAGATATATTACATTAGTACCTTACATATATTATTACATTAAAAATATATCATTTTTACCTTAAAAACTTGGGGCTAATTATAAACTAACAGAAAAATTGTTGCAATAATATGAAGTTTTGTTATAATTCACATCATTTTCCTTAATATTAACAATTTATATCACCATAATTATCAATTATATCACCATAATTATCAAGAAAAGAAAATTAACATTGCTATAATACTATGAACTAAACTGTAAACCTTTTCAAATTTCACAAGTTTTCCATTAATGTCCTTTTTCTCTCCTATGATTCTATCCAGAATCTCACATTTCATTTAATTATTTATCCTTGGTCTCCTCTGGTATGTAACAGTTTCTTAGCCTTTCCTTGTCTTTCCTTGACTGATGCTTTTGAAGAGTACTGATCAGTTATTTTGTAAAATGTCTCACAACTAGGAGTTGTCTAATATTTTCTGCTAATTAGAGTGAGGTTATGCATTTTGGGCAAGAATACTACAAACATTATTTTATGTCCTCAGTGCATCATATCAAATTTTTGTGATATCAGTATGCTTATTTAAGAAGAACATAACTTGCTAAAAATATGAAATTTGTGGTGATAGATGGAAATTAGTGCAAGGTGCAGGAGAGTTTGGTTCAGTACCATATGATAACATGAAGACTATGACTGATGTAATGTTGATATCCCCACAATGAACATGATAGTGAACAATACAGGATATTACCCCACCTATAACCAGTGCGCTAGTCAACAGCAGTGTCACTCAACATAAATAGATAAATAATATCTATTACAATAGATATAAGTAAAAGCTTCAGATACGTTTTTTAATTGTTATTATAGAAATGCAAATCAAGCAAAAATTGACATCTCTTGTGCAAGGAAATTCATAGCAACAAATACATGAAACTATCATTCTTGAAGTAATACTTCAAAACCAATCATGTAAATTGTGAAGGAAAACTGCCAGAATGTTTTGCAACTTAAAAGAGAAGTCTTGGCTGGGAAAAGTATAATGGAAAGTAAAATCAAACAAGCAGGAGGTTGCTTAAAGCTAAAATTCAGATCTGTTTCGGAATTGCACTGGGAGGTGAAACTCATATAATTGCAGAAATTTAGTGATATTCTGCATTGTGGTTCAAGTGAACAGGTTTTAGTTCAAAACCCAGTAGACACACTGACAAATAACATTTTCAGATAACATATTTTACTATACTTAAATGCATACTTCATTAATTGAGAGACTGAAATTAACTCATTTTCTTCTACTTTTTCATTTTCTTTAACTCGCTACTTATTTTTTTCTTAGCCATTAAGTTACATAAGTAAATAATTTTGTAATTTTATTGCCTTTGTAAAATTTATCATAACTCTAATTCTGTTTAATCAGTTCTGTTTTTTTTTTTCCTAGCAGGTAAAAATTGTTGTGAGCCCATTAATTATCAATATAAGTAACATAAGATGATAGTGTTTCTTTTTTTTTTTTTAAGATTTTATTTATTTATTTGACAGACAAGAGATCACAAGCAGTCAGAGAGGCAGGCAGAGAGAGAGGAGGAAGCAGGCTCCCTGCTGAGCAGAGAGCCCAATGTGGGGCTCCATCCCAGGACCCTGGGATCATGACCTGAGCCGAAGGCAGAGGCTTTAACCCACTGAGCCACCCAGGTGCCCCAATAGTGTTTCTTTTAATGGAATAAAACTTCAAACATTAGCTTAAAATATAAATAGTATGTATTTGTAATTTTACTGAGGGTGATTGTAAGTTGTAAAAATTCCTTTTTGCTACAAATGTCCTTTTAGCAGCTGTAAAATTATCATTTATCATTTTCCTTGTCCTTCATATGCTATATATATTAGCATGAACTGATAGTAACAAAATAATTTAAGCACTTAAAAAAAACAAAAAGTGTAAAAGCATTTTAGTGATGAAAAGCAATGCATGAAAGTACACTAGAAATGTTTTACACAAAAATAAAAAGCAGTCAGAGAGAAATAACTTCATTTGATTCCAAACTGACTGAGGTTATTTTAATCTTATAAATGAATAAATAAATTGCATAGCAACATTAGATGTAAAAGTAATTTGTAATTAGAGGATTAAAGTATTGTTTCAGCTTTATTGAGGTATAACTGACAAATTTATAAGGTGTTTAAAGTGTACAAAATTCATAAGATATTTAAAGTGTACAATGTAATGATTTGATACATGTGTAGATTAGGAAAGTATTACTCCCATTGAAGAATTAATTAACACAGGGTGCCTGAGTGGCTTAGTGGGTTAAACCTCTGCCTTGGGCTCAGGTCATGATCTCAGGGTCCTGGGATCGAGCCCCACATTGGCCTCTCTGCTCAGCAGGGAGCCTGCTTCCCCCTCTCTCTCTGCCTGCTTCTCTGCCTACTTGTGATCTCTCTCTGTCAAATAAATAAATAAAATCTTTTAAAAAAGGATTAATTAACACATTCATCACCTTATATTTTTTCCTTTTATTTTATTTTTTTTGTGAGAACATACCAGTTCTACTTTCTTATCAAATTTTAGCTATACAATATAATGTTATCAACTAAAGTTACTATGTTATGTATTATCCTCAGACCTTAATCATCTTATAACTGAAAGTTTTTACTCTGTTACCAAATTCCTGTTTCCCCCATTCTTCATTTCCTGACAACCACTTTTCTACTCTCCATTTCTATGAGTTCAACCTTTTCTTTTTTTTTTTTTTATTTTAGATTTCACATATAAGTTATATAAGTGATACCGTGCAATCTTTGTCTTTCTCTGTCTGGTTTACTTCACTTAATCAATGCCCTCCAGTTTCACCCATGGTGTCATAAATGATAGTATTTCCTTCCTTTTTAAGTTTGAACAGTATTTCATTGGGTATATACATATATATAAGGAGTAAATAGGAATATATATATATTATAAATACTATGTATATATAAATATATATCTCGCAAATAATCATATAAATATATAGGTATATATTACATTGTCTTTATCCCTTTATTCCTTGATTATTATGAATATTGCTACCATAAGCAAGAGAGAACAAATTTCTCTTTGAGATCATATGGAAGTTCTATTTTTACTTTCTTGAAGAAACTCCATACTGTTTTCCATAGTGGCTATACCAGTTTACATTCCTAGCAACAAAGGGTAAGGGTTTTCTTTTCATCATCCTTCCCAGCATTTGTTTTATACTATTTTTTTTAAGATTATTTATTTGAGAGAGAGAGAGAGAGAGCACCTGAGCTGGAGGAGCAGAGGGAGAGGGAGAGAGAGAATCTCAAGCAGACTCTACACTGAGCATGAAGCCCGAGGTGGGGCTCAATCCAAGACCCTGAAATCATGACCTGAGCCAAAACCAAGATCCAGTTACTTAACTGACTGTACCACCCAGGTGCCCCTGTTTTATCTATTTGATAACAGAAATTCTAACAGAGCACCTTTTCATGTACCTGTTCGCCATATAACTATCTTCTTTAGAAAAATTCAAGTCTTTACCCACTTTAAAAAAAATAATTAGAATTTATTATGATATTTTTGATAATATAGTTAGAAAAGGATCAGAGGTCAGCTCCTTCTGCCATGAATTAGTAAATCATGAGGAAATTAAATTTAACCATATTAAAAAAAAAAAAAAAGAAAAAGAAGAAGAAGGAATTACTCTCCTGCTGCAAATATGTAGAAAGGTAGAAAGAAAAATAGGATATAATTATTTTCCTACATTGGATAACAGTCTACATAATATTTTTTGCCTTTAGAAAAGGAAACCAATTGAAGTATACCCCAGTATGATGAGGCTTTCCGCATGGAGCAATTGTAGATTGCAGTGCAGGGAAAACCCAGAGCCTAAAAACCTTAGGGAGAGGGTGCCTGGGTGGCTTAGTTGGTTAAGTGACTGCCTTCAGCTCAGGTCATGATCCTGGAGTCTTGATTGAATTCCATATCAGGCTCCCAGCTCCATGGGAAGTCTGTTTCTCCTTCTGACCTCCCCTTTCATGCTCTCTTACTCTGTCTCTGTCTCTCTCTCTCTCTCTCAAGTAAACAAATAAAATCTTTAAAAATAAATAAAAAAATAAAAGCCTTATTTAGGAAGAGAAAGACACAGGTCAGATTTCAGGGATACTGAAGGAACTAGAAAAAAACTGAGCAGAATATTCAAAAGGCTCTTTGCCCATTTTTCAATGTGGGTTATTTGGTTGTTAAGATTGTTTTGTTTTGTTCTTGTTTGCTTGTGTTACTATTGGGTTGTGAGAATTCCCTGTATATTTTGGATGATAATGTCTTATCAAATATGTGGTTTGCAAATATTTTCTCTCATTCTGTAGTTTGCCTTTTCATTTTGTTGATGGTTTCCTTTGGTGTGCAGAATTTTTGTGTTTGTTTGTTGTGGTCCCATTTGTTCATTTTTGCTTTTATTGCCTTCATTTAAGGTGTCATATCCAAAAAAATCATTTCCATACCAATGTGTAGGAGCTTAACCAGTATTTTCTTCTAGGACTTTAATGATTTTAGGTCTTATGTTCAAGACTTTAATCCATTTGATTAATTTTTCTATAATGGTGTAAGAAAGGGATCCAGTTTCATTCTTTTGCATGTGGGAATTCAGTTTTCCCAACAAAATTCATTGAAGAGACTACCCATTTCCCATTTTATAGTCTTGGTTCCTTTGCTGAAAATCAGTTGCCCCAAAATGCATGGGTTTAGTTATGGTTTATTTATGGGCTCTCAATTATGTTCCACTAATCTATGTATTTGTTTTAATGCCCATGCTATACTGTTTTGATTGCTATAACTTTCTAATAATAAAGATTATTTATGTATTTATTTAAGAGAGAGAGTATGAACAGGGCAGGGGAGGGGCTGAAGGAGAGGGAGAGGCAGACTCTCCATTGAGCAGGGAGCCTGATGGGACTACATTCCAGGACCCTGGGATCATGACCTGAGCCAAAGGCAGATGTTTAACTGACTGAGCCTCCCAGGGGCCCCTCTGGAGACCTCTTTTGGTACTGATCTGTTTGGGATCTTTGACCTCCCCTGACATCAACCTCAGCATGGTCTCATTACTGCTGAGTAGTGGTAAAGATCCTTATTCTCCATTTGACCTTCTCTGACTTGATCCTAATAGGCAGGTTGAGTTGCCATATCACAGTCTAACAACTGTGAACATCTAGGCTCATTACTTGGCTTTTGCTGGTATGAGTGGGAGTGGGACCACAATTTTTCCTGTGGAATTTGCCTGGAGTGGAATAGTCACTGTTTAAAAGGCTTCTGTCTTATTAGTCTGCTCTTTTCTTTGTCTTTGGACATCCCCCCCCCCCAACCGCCCTGCACCTGCTGGTGTTTCTGGTTTGCTGGCTTCTTTAGCTTTAAATCTAGCAATTATTAGAGAGAAACCAATACAACTCACCACCACGTTGTTCTTTGGGCCCTGAGATCCATAGTTCCTCTGCCCTCTCTAAACCTTTCAGTCTGTGTTTGTTTTACATATAATGTCCGTGGTTTTTAGTTGTACATAGTGGGAGGAATAGAAAAATTTGTGTGTATTCCATCTTCCTGCAAACAGAAGTTGAGTAAAATTTATATTTAACGTAGACTGCATCTTTCAAATTCGACAACTGTTGTAAGTATTTTCACATGAGATAAATCTTTAATGGCAAAAGATCAACAAACAAAAAAGCTCCAACAGTTTTCTTGGTCACCCCCTATTTTGTTATCAAATATTTTGAAGTTTGCAGAAAGATCATTTATATATTCATCTAAAACAGTTAACTATAAAACGCAGTAGCTCACAATATGCTGAAACCAACATGAGTGTCATTTTCTATCCCTCCTCTTTACACAAATCCTTTTCTTCTCTGTGTTTATTTTCCAAATTGTAAATAAAATCTGAAAACTTCATACATGGGCAAAGTTCATATTTTAGGGCCAATCCACTTGTAAAATATTAGTGTTTTGTTGTTTTGTAAATTTTAACAATTATTAATGTAAGTTTTAACATTTTCTTTAACAACCAAGTGAATCTGACATTTGCAATTGGATGCCAACATCTTCTTTAAGAACTACTTTTAATTTGGTGGAAGAACAGGTTAAAACCAAGCAAAATTAAAGTTAAGTTGAAAAAAAAAAATAAGAGATCCCATGAAGGGGAAATGTTGTCAGCTGTTTAGGGCGTTTTGTCAGGAAGAGAGGGTTTTGGTTATAGGCATTGCTGTCAGAACAAACAACAAAGCTCAATAACCTGCCAAAAGCTGAGAAGAGCAAAGAACAATTTTCACACCTTTCTGATAAGACAGTGGGTTAATTAAAGGCAATCAATCCAGTGGCAAATTAAAAAAAAAATTGCAAAGATTGTATTAATGCAAGAACTTTTTAGTAGTGAATAGACCTTTCCAATTGAAGAAAACGTACAAAGCAAAGGGGTCTGTCTGCTTGATCTTAGGGAATGTAGGGAAAACTTGTCAATTTGCTATTACCTTGAGTATTACATTTCAGCTTTATTTTTTTATGGTTTTGACCATAGTTTATATTTTTAATATGAGAGTGCCCTACAGTATAATCATCCTATAGTGTGTATTGCTTTTGTGCACAGAGTCAGAGAAAGTTTTTCAGTAAAATCAATACTGAAAATATTGAAATAAGCTTTATATTTTACCCAGGTAATTTTCTTGGCTAATAAATTCTGTGAAATGGTTATGAGATTGTATCAGAAATGAGTGGATTTTAATAACAATAGCATGAAGTGTTATGTTTATATAGTATCTTTCATTTTGGAATCTCAAATGATTTAAATATCCCTCTTTAAACACCAAGGCATTCATGGAGGTAGGTAGGTAGGGATTTTAAGTATTATTATCAACAATTAAATAATACCATAGAGATCAATCTTACCTTTTACAACATAAAGGAAGCATAACTTTTTTTTTACTTTCAAAAGGCTCCTAATGAACAAAAGAAAAAGACATTTAAATATAAATATGCCCCTGAACACACTGTCAAGTATCAGTGGGATAATTAAACAAAATGAATTTGAGATTCATAGTGAAGAAACTACTCTCTTTAGAATATATTAGATTTTTGTGAAAACAGATTCAGGTAGTTTTAGGCCTCTAGGATATGATTAAGTGCATTACAACAGTAATTTAATTTATTATTGAATCAGGTGTACTTCTTATTTCCCAGTGGTTCTGTTTTTGAAAAGTTTGCATGAATTAACTTTTTTATTAAAAAAATAAAGAATGGGAAGATGTTATTAGCTAAATAATTCTTTTAAGGATAAGTATAAATATTCTGAATTTATGCAGATGATTTTATATACATGGAATTCTTAAAAGTGAGGCTACATCTGTACCTTAATATCATGAAAGTGAAATTCAATTTTCTAAAAACCCTGAAGTATTCCTAGAGAATAGCTTTTTATATAGACATAATCTTAATTAGGAACACACTGCCATTACAAAAACTGATAAGGAAATCTGCATCTGCAATAAAATTTAAAATAACTGCAAATTTTTAAGAGCATTGGGTAAACACAGTTGCATGATTTTGATATTAAGTCCATAATTCTCAAACTTGAATATTAGCTAAATTATTTATTATAGTTCACCTTTTGTACTTTGTAAAAATACAGTTGAATCTATAAAAATTATAACAGTAAAGTTTTCAATTTTTTTACAAAAGTTTAAAAAAAACTGGCTTACTTAAATACATAGTAAACATAATTATCCCAACATATCAGAAGATGATTCATATATAATGCTTGTAACAATAAATTATTGAAAATAATTTTGTAAATTTCATTTTAAAATATTAAGAATTCAGAAATATAACTTTTTACCTGCAGTTAAAATCTTCAAAACAGTAATGTGCAATGTATAAATGTTATTGAGAAGTATAGATATAGAATCACAAATGTGTGGCATAATATATGTCTTATAAAATTCTAAAGAGTTATTTATTACTTAAGTGTCTCAGAAAAATCAAAGGAGTTTTCAAAAGCAAAATATATTAAATATGACAGTACAATATAATTTTCACTATAATATACAGTGGAATTCTAATTTTTGTTTCACAAAATTTTAACTCATAAAATTCACTCTACATAAAATGATCTTACTGGTTTCCAATATAGACATTTATTGAGTATTTGTACCACAGCCATTGTTTTTTGTGAACAGTTTCATTTGTGTGTGTATGTGTGTGCATATTAACACATAAATTTAGCAGGAAGTAAGCAAGAGTCATATTTTAAAACAGAACATGTTAAATGGAAGCATCTATAGAAATATATTTGAAGGGTGCCTGGGTGGTTGGTTAAGCAACTACCTATAGCCCAGGTCGTGATCCTGGAGTCTCAGAATTGAGTCCCACATCAGACTCCTTGCTCAGTGGAGAGCCTGCTTCTACCTCTGACCCTCTCCCTTCTCATGCTCTCTCTGTCTCTCTTATTCTCTCTCTCAAATAAATAAAATGTTTAAATTTAAAAAAAAAGAAATACATTTGGCTTTTCATCAGGAATAGCAAGTCACTCAAGCTTTTTGTTTATCATCTTATAAAACAGATAATCTATTATGCATGTCAAGTTGACAGACATGTTAAGAACAATATAGGGCTTTTAAAGGTGGTTAAAGACCTCCATTGATGCTTAGCACAGCATAATGCCTTTCAACCAGTAACTCTAATTTTTTTTCTCTCATATTCTACTTAATAATAATAATAATGGTAATGACAAAATTAAGTACATTTTCCTAATACATGCATATTCTTTATCAATTTTATGTTCATACAATTATACTAATACATTATAAACAAAAGTAGGCATCTGAATTGATAAACGAATGAAAAATATGGTGTTATTGCATGTATATTTTTATTCTGTTGAACCGATTACTATATTTAATATGCTATTTCAGAGATAAGAGCTGAGCAGGATACCTCTCTCTTTCTTTTTCCATTGAATAAAGGAAAAGGTATCTGGAGCTCCACAGGGCAATCTGGAAAATAAAGAGGGAACAGAGAAGGATTCAGAAGTGCAAGTATTGATAGAGATGGCTCAGGTCTTAGAATAGGTAGCTTTTGTTCATTTTAATTAATTTTCAAGAGTCAGGGACCACCAGCTGACATATGGATTGCATTATTACTATCCACACATAAAAATGAGGATTTCAGATAAGCAAAGATGATTGAGGCAAAATATAAAATGTAGAACTGCTGACATTTTTTCATTTGGGAACTTGAGTAATCATAAAGATGAACATTAAAGTTGGATCGACATTTAACATTGTTCTGATTTAAAGTAGGTACAGGTGGAAAAGAACAAAGGTAACTGACTCAGAGGATTTGATACTGGGCAATGACTTTTGTCATACAAATACTCTTCCCATATATTGTAACTGTTAAAATTCTGTATAATTTAAGAGACTAGACAGTATTTTTCTGATTGCATTTTGACTTAATACAGAGTCTCATCAACAGTTTGTAAAATGGGTATATTATCTCAAAGAAAAAAATTATGAAAGCCTAAAGGCCTGCCTCCTAGATTATAACCTCTTTTATTACACAATAGAATATAAAAGTTGTCAGTCAATTTCAGGTCCTGAGTTGGAAATTTTTGTAAACATTCCAGTGATTTCAGGAGTTCATACCCAATTTTTCTAGTCACTTAAATAATTTATTTTCTTTGCTGATAATCTATCAGTTATATTCCTGAAGAAGATGACAACTGAAACCTCAGTGGAAGCTAACACTAACCCTGCTCTTATATTGTAGAATAACACCTAAAGCGCCATAGAGGATATTATCCAGCCAAAATGAATTAGAAAGCTTAAATGACCTATAATTACTGATCATTTTGGAATGTGTTGTTAGCAGTGGAAATCAGGTACCATATAGAGCAAAAATTTTTCAAAATAAAGATTGTGTTCAAGTATTATAGATATAAATCTGAGATGGCCCAGCACCTTGGGACAATTGCCCCCTTTCCCCCAAAAGCAACATATTGTTGTGGGAAAGAAATAGACCTTGAGCTTATTGGTTTCTTCTTTTGTTAATTATGTAAGTTCAAGACATGTTTAGGAAAGGTATTTAAGATGACAATTGCTAAGGGGTGCCTGGGTGGCTCATTGGTTAAGCATCTGAATCGATTTTGGCCCAGGCCATGATTTCATGGGTCATTAGATCAAGCCCCTGCTTCAGGCTCTGAGCTTAGCAGGGTGTCTGCTTGAAGTTTCTCTCCCTCAGCCCTTTTCCCCACTCACTCTCTTTTTCTCTAAAATAAATAAATCTTTTTAAAAAAAAGATAACAATTGCTAAGGTAAAAAGGACAAATAATCAGAGAAGTCAGTAGTGCCAAATTGGGCAGTTGCTGTGTAAATTATATCAAGTTCAACTATGACCTTAAGATGTAGGTAACAGGGCGCCTGGGTGGCTCAGTGGGTTGGGCCACTGCCTTCGGCTCGGGTCATGATCTCAGGGTCCTGGGATCGAGCCCCGCGTCGTGCTCTCTGCTCAGCAGGGAGCCTGCTTCCTCCTCTCTCTCTGCCTGCCTCTCTGCCTGCTTGTGATCTCTCTGTCAAATAAATAAATAAAATCTTAAAAAAAAAAAAAAGATGTAGGTAACACACAGTGGAGGAAAACAGATCAAACAGTCAGTAAATTCTATTAAAGTTAAATACTTAAATCTAGAACTTTAACTTTTGCTGATCCATAGGTTTTGGTAGTTGCGGTGTAGTTGTGGATGAAGAATTTTGGTGGCTTAGTGGCTGCTTCACCAAGGCTTTCCATTTGTAAATCAGAGACAACAGTGGTTACTTCACCTGTAAGGTAAAATCCCAGCTCCTTGCAGAAACCCTGCCTGACCAGTCTTATTCAATGATTGCCCCTTCATATCCATGTGGGTCTTGCAAACATTGTTCCTGCCTTTTTTTTTTTTTTAAAGATTTTATTTACTCATTTGACAGACAGAGATCACAAGCAGGCAGAGAGAGAGGAGGAAGCAGGCTCCTTGCTGCTCAGAGAGCCCAATGCGGGGCTCGATCCCAGGACCCTGGGATCATGACCGAGCCGAAGGCAGAGGCTTTAACCCACTGAGCCACCCAGGCGCGCCCCTGTTCCTGCTTTTTATAGATGTTTGATTCTACTACTATTTACTGTCTCACCCTATTTTCATTAGAAGCTTCGGGAATATAGTATGTTTTATATGGTGTTGTGCCCTGCATAGTGATTAACTTTTGATGAGGTGCTCAACAAATATTTATGAAGGGAATATATCAAATTATAGTGCATATGTAACTGCAGGTTTGAATGACTTATCTTTTGTTGCAGCATGTCTCATGAAGGTAAGGGACAAAATTGCATGAATACAAGCAAGCATATACATTATTTGGAGATTATTATTAATGTATACTAGTGTTATTCACCGTTATTCTTAGCATAGGAGTCAGAGAACAGACTGACATCTGGTGACCACCCTATGGAACCAGACCTCCTAGATTCAAATCCTGACTCTTCTACTGTCAGATTAGGGATGTGGGCCTTGTTTTTCAGAGGTGATAACAATTCCAAGTGCCATATAGTTGCTTTGTGATTGAAAGAAATGATTATATATACATAACCTTACAACTGTATGTACAAAGCAAGCATTCAATAAATATTAGCTATTATTATCAGTCAAAAATTTCTCTGTCCTTTGACGTTCAGGGTCCTACCTACTCAGATGTTTCATCATTCTGAGCTCTGTTTCATCACACCCCTGACCCTGTGCTGTGGGGAAGTTATAGATTCCTGAGGAGAGCATTTTTTTTGGCAGTGAGTCTGCAGTGAAAGTGTTTTGTGGGTCCCCGTTGTTGAAATATGTGTATTTCTAATTCTTCAAAGACCTTTTGCTGAGAAGCTACAAAACCTATTCAGGGACATGGCATTTTCTGTGTCTGGATCCTACTCAGGGTGAATCATGAGAAACTATTTTCTGGAAATTCCTGTCCTGCATCAAATTCATAAGAAAAAGAGCCCCATTTGTGTAATAGTGTCTTTTAGATGTATGTTTCATACTATCCTCCCACGTGTATTACTTAAATGCTGCTACAATTACTTTTAATAGATGATATATCAGTGATAGTATATGTTTCATAGTTTAGAATCTTGCCTCATTAGCTATCCTCCTATATATCTTCTTACAAAAATAAGAAATTAGAAATGGAGTAGCACTATCATTTAATTTCTATAACCAATATTTTAAACTACTGGAACTATTCATCTTAATTCTATTTTTAATCTTTTTGGTGATTTGTTTTAGTTGGGAAAATTTGGGATGCAAGCTAAGGAAACCAATTGTAATTAGTTCCAGCAAAAGGGCAGTTATAATGAGAATATAGCGGTGTCTCACAGATCCTACATGGAAAAACATACAAGTCTCAGGAATTACTGAAACCATAAACAGGAAGTTGGGAATGCGCTCTTTATTTTCTTCTGCATATGTTTTCGTGCTGTTTCTGGCTGAAAGGTTTTCTCTGATACATAGTTTACATGAACATAAGGATCTTAAAATCCAACGTAAGGTCATTATTTACTGCCCTTTAAACCATTTTTTTGCCAGTGTGCACTGGCTTGGAAAAATAAAGGATCTTAATATTTTAAATATTTACTAATTGCAGATAACCAAATTTTAATTTTATCAAAACTAACAAGGATCACTAAATTACAAAGAACTCACAAAGTTATGTATATGTATATGTGTACATATATAGCTATGTATGTACATGTGTGTATATGTGTAAACATGACTATACACATGTGTGCATATATTACTAAACATGAAAATACAAACTTTGAACATGACAACTGAGAAAATTGTACTAATTATCATATCTCCAAAATTCAAAATGAGAAAGTACTGGACAGTGTGAAAATAAAACTGTTTCGTCTGATAAAAAATATCATTAAAATAGTGGTTATAAGATTAATGAGGAAAGAATCCATATATTATTTTTTCTTTTCAGGGCTGAGTATAGAGCTTATCATTTTTAATATTAGTTTCTCAAATAAACTCTAGCTATGTTAAACATCAACAAAAGGAAAAAAAAATTGACAGAAAAATAATATTAGAAAACCAAAATAGAGTGTGAAGAGAGGCAGACATGATTAGGGGACATACTTGATAAAGAATATTTCTTTGAAGATAATTGCAATAACACTTCTTCCACTCTCTAGTATCTCTATAACTTGGGATGTTGGTGCTTTTTGTCATCACCACAAGCCAAGTGAGTCCTTAAAATAAACACTGACATGTTTTTCAGGAGAAAAAGATTACCCTGATACCCCTGGTTTCAGCCACTAAGAAGGATATTTCAGAGTACTGAAAGCACACTGCTTTCTGATACCTCATTGAAAAAAAGTCTAAGTTCAGTCATATGGTCAGTTGAACCCATGGACAATAACTGTACACAAGTATCTCTAAAGTGTTTCATCTAAGTTTTCCTAGCTAACTAAATGTGACTCTTAGAAATATGCAGAAACTGTCAGGAGTCAAATGTCCCTGTACTGTGAGTTTGAAAATACAGCAAAATGTACTCCAACAAGAGAAGGATTTAGTGTCTGACCATGTAGTCTTCTCTAAAAGGAAACTAATATTAGATTACAAGTGCATTGGTGAAGAAAGAATTTTCTAGTTCCAGACATCTTTTCCTTTCCTGTTCTCTTTGCACCAAACCCTGTATAGCCAGAGGTAGCATAATGAATTGGGAGAAGTGATATGGAAGAGTGAAGTACAAAGCCTGCAAGTAAGATTGTACACAAGCCTTTGCAATACATGCAGAGCTGTCTCATTTCAGAGGAAAGAGCATATCTTTGGAATTTGTCTTTCAGAAAGGGGAAAGGGGGGTAGATACTTGTAATTAATATGATTGTAGAAGGCATATTTTTGCGATTTGTATATAACCTCCATTTATGATAGCCATCTATCAGCAAGAGACAGAAATAGTAAATTTACTCTTAAATTAAAATTTTAATAATAAAAATGTTAACCAGCATCCTCTCTTTTCCCACTTCTCTACACCTACTTTAGTATAGATTTGAGACTCATTAAAATGAAGAAACTCTTATAATGAAGTAGCAATATCATTAAAAATTACAGCAATTAGGACTATAATTATTACAAAAATAAATATTTATTTGGCAATGGAATAGAATGGAAAGCTCCAGTACCAGCTAAGAGCTCTAAGGAAACTTAGTAGACAATATTGGAAATAGTACAAATAAAGATTTACCAAACAGAATTTGAATCAGTGAATACTGTTTAGCAAATGACACCTATTATTAGCTTCAGAGGGGAATTGCATGGCAGGAAGCATAGCAAATAGCATAATAACTACTTATAAAGGAGCAGTCCCCGGATGTCAACCCACTCCATGGTTTGCAGGCACCAGGTCTCCAAGAAAGATAGAACTCAAACGCTACTGGATGGGACAATGCTTTACTCACATAAACAAAAGACAGTGGAAGATAAGCTTCTATAGTAAGCATTAGTCCTCCATGGCCAAAGGGGCTCCTCCTACAGACAAGCAAAAAGATGGTCTGCATGCTACCCTTCCCTGCTAGGAATGGTTATAGCAGTGCAGATGGCCAGGTGTCACAATGATGCACTTAAGGAAAACAAAGAAGCAAACATCAAGGCTAGAAGAGATGAAGACGTTCCTAAGGAGATAGGCTCAGCACAGGCTGTGAGGTTTTTTATCTCTTTGTAAGGAAATGATCACATCCCAAAGTGCATTCTATGCAACTATCAGGGGTACAGAGACTGTTTTCATGTGACTACCTTTCCTAACAAATATCCATTTGAAAAAAAAATATGTAAGTATTCCTATGCCATACAATAAACATAAATTAGCATCTAATAGGTAGGCAAAACTTACAAAATTTAAACTTTTATGAAGAAAATATGAAATATGCAAAATAAGATGTAGAAAGCATAATTTATAAATAATGAAAGATTAATATATTATGTTATAATTATATGTTCTATGCAGATAAAAAAGTGAGAATATAAGCCTAAGACTTGAAAATGTATTTTATTTAATTTATTTTTTTTAAAGATTTTATTTATTTATTTGACAGACAGAGATCACAAGTAGGCAGAGAGACAGGCAGAGAGAGAGAGAAGGAAGCAGGCTCCCTGCTGAGCAGAGAGCTGGATGCCCGCTGGATCCCAAGACTCTGGGATCAAGAGCTGAGCCAAAGGCAGAGGCTTTAACCCACTGAACCACCCAGGTGCCCTCTCCTTGAAAATGTATTTTAAAACATAACAATATAAAATTGGTATTAACATATGCATTTTAAAATACCTAAGAAGGAAAATAATATTAGTAAAATAGGCAAGGAATATGATTAGGCAACAGGAAGCCTAAATAATTTAGCAAATGCAATAGTAAAGATAGATTTTTTAATTCTCATCAACTTGGAAAAAAAATTAAGTTTACAAATTTAGAATATGTTCAGTTGAGTTGATTATTTACATATATATACAAACATGTATTTTTTTGTTTGAAAAAATTAGGTTAAAATGAAATAAAAAGTTTTTTTGGAATAAGAATGTACAATAAGCATTCTTATTCCTTGTAGCAGAATAAGTAAACACATTATTTCAGAAAGCACTTGAAAAATTATTATATTTAATGTCAAAAATTCATATATTTTCACATAATAATTCAGATTTAGATAGCTTATTAAATAATTCTAAGTGGTAAGAAAAAGCTGTAATTATTGAGAACTCTATCAATATGTTATATGTTATTAAAAATTTGGGGCACCTGGGTGGCTCAGTGGGTTAAGCTGCTGCCTTCGGCTCAGGTCATGATCTCAGGGTCCTGGGATCGAGTTCCGCATCGGGCTCTCTGCTCAGCAGGGAGCCTGCTTCCCTCTCTCTCTCTCTCTGCCTGCCTCTCCATCTACTTGTGATCTCTCTCTGTCAAATAAATAAATAAAATTTAAAAAAATTAAAAAAAAATAAAAATTTGAAGTAATATATTCGTTAATAGAAAGAATACTACTTTTATAATGGTCTAGCCGTATTGTGGAAAACAGTTCTTTAAAAATTGAACATATAAATTATTTGTTGCATTGAAAAAATATTGATATTTTGTTAAACACCAAACCTGAATGTGAAATGATAATTTTCGCAAATCTTGTAAAAGTTAATTATAAAAAATTTCAGTAAAGGAGTGCCTGTGTGGCTCAGTTGGTTAAGCATCTGCCTTTGGCTCAGGTCATGATCTCAGGGTCCTGGGGTTGAGCCTTGGGTTGGGATTCCTGCTCAGTGGGGAGTCTGCTTCTTTCTGCCTCTACACCCCTCCCCCACTTGTGCAAATACATAAAATCTTTAAAAAAAAAAGTTTCAGTAAAAAAAAGAAAAAAAAAACACATCATTTTTTCCCCTCAGTATATTTAGTTAATTGAAATGAGCCCTTCCTAAAGGTGTTAAATTGGTTTTGTACATCTAATGTGAGAAATATTTGATACAGTTTAAAATTATAATTTCTCAGTCATATTTATCTCAATTGTGTATCTCCTGTAGAAATATAATTGATACTTTAACAGCTTTTTTTTGATTGAAATATTTTTCTCTAATAGCATCTTGATAAACATATTTAAACAAAGTTAGAGAAGAGAGTAAAATAAGGAAAAAATGCAATGAAATAGACAAAAAATATGCATACTAGTTCTCTTTTAATGTATCTACTGATTGCTCTAAGACTTTTCAATTTTATCACTCAATTTTATACTATTACCTACAGTGCCATCTTTCTCACAAATGTCTTTTAAAAATAAGATATTACTTCATTTGTTAATACTACTCCAAATGGGTAATTTAGTGATATTGCAACAAAAAGGCAATGAAACTCCAGTGAGAATTTCTTCCATAAAGTATTTATTTAACTATAGTTTTTCTTTTACTTTATTATTCCTTAACTGGAATAGGGAGGACAAATATCTGATTTTTACTTTTTATTTTATGTATGACATAGCTTGTGTATTTGCATTCTATTTTATTTTACCTTTAATAGATTGAAGCTGAATTGGAAGGAAATTTCTAAACATGGGTAATTATAGACTTTATAGTAGAAAAATTATCATTGAGTTATTTTAAAATACAAATTGCTCATTTACAAATTTGGAACTTATTTGCGCTGGTGCCATTTCCAGAGGAAAAACACAATCACAAACCTTGCCTTAACATTTATATCTATGAGAAACCATTGACCTTCAGTTAGTGCTATTAAAATTTTTTAAATAATAATTTTATTCAATTGAATGGTTCTGGAGAGAATCTGTTTTAAAAGGATGATATTATCTTAATTAAAAGTGCATTTATGTGTGAAAGCATAAGGTCAAATGCATTTCTGCTTTACATATTATCTAGAAGCTTGCACAAAAGTTGTAAGTTATTCAATCATAATTATACTTTTAAATTGCTGTTTTACTCTATGTCTGTGAGGCTTCAGCTCCTTTCTCCAAATTAATGAAGGCCATATTGCTTAAGTATTTTTAACTGATCTAAGTGAAAATAGCTCATTAAAAAAATTGCATCTCTATTTAAATTTTTTAAATTAATTTTACAAAACTGTTTTAGAACTTATGAACAAGAGTCTACTAAATTGTATACAAAGAGTTTATAATGAAGATAGTTATATAAGTGATTTAGAAGCCACCCTCGCTATTCGCTCATTTCTCATCAAATTCTGATTAACATCATCAAATTTCAGAAATGTATTTTATGTTTTAATTAATCAATTTTGAAATGAGAGTTCAATGAACAAATTAGTAGTTTACATATTGATTTCTCTGGATTGCATTAAGTATAGTGCAGAATATATTTTTATTTTATTTATTTATTTTATGCATAAAAGTGGTTTTATTTAAGCACAGGGACAGGACCTGTGGACGGAAAGAGCTGCCCAGAGTGTAAAAAAAAAAAAAAAAAAATCAATATCAAAATGAGGCCAGTGCCTTTTTAAAAACATGAGGTTTGTACATGAATTCAACGAAGAAGCAGATTTGATCAGGTTAAGGAATTTACATGACATCATTATCAAATTTATCTTCTGCTACTCCTTTTAAAAACTTGGTGAGCTCTTTTAAATACATGAAGATTGTCCTCTCATTTCTCTGTTGTACTTGATCTGCTGATTGTATCCTGTCTTCTCCTGAATAGAAATTCTGTGAACAAGACTGGGGGAAAAGGCATTTAAGAGAGCAAAGCTGGGGTACCTGGATGGCTCAGTAGGTTAAAACCTCTGCCTTTGGCTCAGGTCATGATCCCAGGGTCCTGGGATGGAGCCCTGGGATTGAGCCCCGCATCGGGCTCTCTGCTCAGCAGGGAGCCTGCTTCCCCCCTCTCTCTGCCTGCCTCTCTGCCTACTTGTGATCTCTGTCTGTCAAATAAATAAATAAAATCTTTAAAAAAACAAAAACAAAAGTGTGAAACCATGAGACCATTTTTCTTCTGCGTCGGGCATGACTTGCAGAGAATAACCTGTTCATAGAGTGAGAAGCAGAAAAATGGGGTAGGAAAGTGACTCCAGGACAATTTTTACTTAATTTATGTATTCACTGTCTAACCATTTATTCATTTGGCCAATTAGTCATCATCCCATAATTACATAATTAGTCTATAAAGCTGAATAACACCATCTTGATGTCTAGTACCTCACAACCTGGCATAAAAAACAGTCAAGCAGAATCAATTACATTGAAATCATGATGAATTCTATAATGAAGTTTGTTTTAAATGTTAATGAGAACAAAGAAAAGGAAACTATTAATTGACAATAAGATCCAAGGTTTGCCTATTAAAGAAAAGATCTGGGCCTTAAAGAATCTGGGCCTCCAAGAACAGGTGAAAGGACAATTCTGTAAAGAAAAAGAAGGAATATTCAATTTATGTTTCATGGTGATGGGTATCATGGAGGGCACATATTGCATGGAGCACTGGGTGGGGTGGATAAACAATGAATTTTGGAACACTGAAAAGAAATAAAATGCAAAAGAAAACTAGGAAACATTAAATGTGAGATTATTAAAAACACTGCTTTTGTAAATTAAAATAATGTATACACGAATATTTGTGTAATAGTTGAGTAAAAATAAAATGGTTAAAACTGTCAAAAAACACCCCCAAAAAACCCAAATGTTAATTTCTAGAGTTTCAGATAAGAACACAGTATTTGCATATCCATTCATTCAAATAATATTTGTTAAATCAGCAAGGACTGTGATAAAAACTTCAAAAATATTATTAGCGCAGCAATACATTTAAAAGGCAAAAACTATTTCAAAACAGTTAAACCATTATTTTAAATAATTTTAACCAATATTTCTACCTTTTGGCTATGAATAATGTGAAGTCTATTGAAATCTGTATTAGAGCTCTCCAGATAATCCATCAAAAGTGTTTGTATCTATATAGATATTTCTCTCTATATATTATATAGATATATATGTATATATATGTATGAGTTATTTTTAAATTTATTATAAGAATTGGCTCACAGGACTATGGAGGGTGAGAAGTCCAATCTGCTTTCTTACCAAGTGGAGACTTAGGAAAACTGATAGTGTGTTCTAGCCTAAGTCTAAAGGCCTGAAAAGTGGGAAACTGGTGTTATAATTTCTAGTCCAAGTCCAAAACCCTGAGAACTAGGAATGCTGGTGGTTTAAGTACTAGTCCAAGGACAGTTGAACTCAACAGTCAGACACACACAGACAGAGAGAGAGAGAGAGAGAGAGAGAGAAGAGATAATGCTCCCTTCTGTTTCATTTTTGTTTTATTCAGCCCCCTACAGATTGGATGATGCCCACCAACACTGGGGAGGGCAGTCTGCTTTACTCAGTCTACTGATTGAAATGTTTATCTCTCCCAGAAACACACTCACAGATATATCAAGAAATATTTAACTGACTACCTTGGCTCCCCTTGATCTAGTCAAGTTGACACAAAACTAACCATCATGTAATCCATTTTTTTTAAAACTAATCATTGATTTTGTGATAAGAGCCATCCACAAACTTTTAAAAGTGTTTTTCAAATTTTAAATGAAACATTAAAATTTTTTGAAAAATGATTTCAGTATCTCTAACTAAATTTAACAGTTATCTCACTGAACTGCTAACTTAGCAATTAGCTAACTTCTCAAACCAAAAATGTTTCTGCTATAAAGAAATCTAAGGAGCTTCATTGAACCTCCAAATCCATATGATCAATTTTTGACTTTATTAAATGTGTAGTAAGGAGGAAAACTATGTGAATGTAACAAATGTCTTCTGCTAAGAATTAAGAAGAATGGAAAAGAAAGAAGTGTGAACACCTAACAGTAGTAGGAGTCACATCAACATAGAACTTTGTTCTTTGCTAAAAGTTAATTTTAATCAATGATTTATTAGTATGGATTTGGAAAAAATGCATGTATGTCATTGTTAATGGACATGCACAGAGGAATGTTAAATGCAATTCAGTGTGAATGAGAAATATAAATGTCTGTTTCTTGAATTTCTTTCTATGAGAAAATTGGGGACTGACAATAAAATGTTTCATAACACATTTTCCTTTTTAAATGTCCAGAAATTTAGGTTATTTTAATTTTTATTTTATTTTTAGTGGTGAAATGTGTTATTTTATTTTTAATTATTTTATTATTAATTTTAATATTAATTATTTTATTTTTAATTTTTATTATTTCTATGTATTATTTTCTATTTATTTATTTTTATTCAAGTTTTTATTTGAATTCCAGTTGGTTAAAATGTAGTGTGATATTGGTTTCAGTAGGAGAATTTTGTGATTCATCACTTATATACAACACCTGGTGCTCGTGACAAGTGCCCTCCTTATTACCCATCACCCATCCTCCCCACCCTCTTCCCTCTAGCAACCCTCGATTTGTTCTCTATAGTTAAGAATCTTTTTATGGTTTGCCTCTGTCTTTTCACCACCCCCATTCATCTGTTTCATTTCTTAAATTCCACACATGAGTGAAATCATATAGTACTTGTCTTTCTCTGACTGACTTATTTTGTTTAGCAAAGTACTCCCTACCTCTATCTGTCATTGTAAATGGCAAGATTTCATTCTTTTTCTGTGGCTGAATAGTATTCCATTATGTAGGCTGAGTTATATTCCATTATGTATATATACCACATCTTCTTTATCCATTTATCCATCATTGAATATTTGGGCTCTTTCCATAGTTTGGCAATTGTTGATAATGCTGCTATAAATGTTGGGGTATTTGTGTGCCTTCAAGTCAGTATTTTCATATCATTTGGATAAATACCTAGTAGTACAATTGCTGGGTTATAGGGAAGTTTTAATTTTAACTTTTTGAGGAAACTTCATACCATTTTCCAGAGTGGCTGCTCCAGTTTGAATTCCGACCAACAGTGCAAGAGAGTTCCCTTTTCTCTGAATCCTGGCTAACACCTATAGTTTCCTGTGTTATTAATTTTAGACATTCTGACTGGTGTGGGGTGATACCTCATTGTAGTTTTGCTTCATATTTCCCTGATGATGAGTGATGTTGAACATCTTTTCATGTGTCTATTAGCCATCTGGATATCTTTGGAAAAAATGTTTATTCGTGTATTCTGCCCATTTCTTAACTGGTATTTGCTTTTTGGTTGTTGAGTTTGATAAGTTCTTTATAGATTTAGGATAGCAGCCCTTTATCAGATATGTCATTTATAAATATCTTCTCTCATTCTGAAGTTTGCCTTTTAGTTTTGTTGATTGTTTCCTTCACTTTTTTCCCACAGGCTTTTTATCTTGTTGAAGCCCCAATAATTCATTTTTGCTTTTGTTTCCCTTGCCTCAGGAGATATATCTAATAAGAAGTTGCTATAGCCAGTGTCAAAGAGGTTGCTGCCAATGTTCTTCTCTAGGATTTTGATGGTTTCCTGTCTCACATTTAGGTCTTCATTTTCAGTTTATTTTTGTGTATGGTGTAAAGAAATGGTTCAGTTTCATTCTTCTGCTGTGGCTGTACAGTTTTCCCAACACCATTTGTTGAAGAGACTGTATTATTTCCATTGGATATTGTTTCTTGCTCTGTTGAAGATTAGTTGGCCGTAGAGTTGAGGGTCCATTTCTGGGTTCTTGGTTCTGCTCCATTGATCTATGTGTCTGTTTTGTGCTAGTACCATACTGTTTTGATCAGCACAGCTTTGTAATATACCTTGATGTAAGGAATTGTGATTCCTCCAGTTTTGCTTTGCTTTTTCAAGATTGCTTTGGCTATTTGGGGTCTTTTGTGGTTCCATATAAACTTTAGGATTATTTGTTCTAAATCTGTGAAAACTGCTGATGATATTTTGATAGGGATTACTTTAAATGTATAGATTGCTTTGGGTAGTATAGACATTTTACCAATATTTGTTCTCCCAATCCATGAGCATAGGATGTTTTTCTGTTTCTTTGTGTCATTTTCAATTTGTTTCATAAGTGTTCTATAATTTTCAGAGTACAGATCTTTTACATCTTTGGTTGAGTTTATTCCTAAGTATCTTATGGCTTTGGTGCAATTATAAGTAGGATAAATCCTTGATTTCTCCATTGGTGTACATTGATTTTGTATCCTGTGACTTTACTGAATTTGTGTATCAGTTCCAGCGATTTTTTGGTGGCGTCTCCTGGGTTTTCTATGTAGAGTATCATATCATCTGCCAAGAGTGAAAGTTTGACTTCTTCTTGCCAAATTGGAAAAATTTTGTTGTCTGATTGCTGTGGCTAGGACTTCCAGTACTATGTTAAATAACAGTGGTGAGAGTGGGAATCCCTGCCTTGTTCCTGAACATAGAGGAAAAGCTCTCAGTTTTTCCCTATTGAGGATTTCATTAGCTGTGAGTCTTTCATATATGACCAGATGTTGAGATATATTTCCTCTATCCCTACTTTGTTGAGGGTTTTTATTAAGAATGGATGCTATACTTTGTCAAATGCTTTTTCTGCATCTATTGAGAGGATCATGTGGTGCACATCCTTTTTTTCATTAATATTATTATTACAACAATAATAAAAATATTAATATATTTATATTATAATATATTATTATATTATATGTATTATTATATATAATATATATAGGATTAAAGGATCATGTGGTATTCACCCTCTTTTATTTATATTATTATATAATATATAATGTATTATATTGGGGCGCCTGGGTGGTTAAGTGGGCTAAATCCTCTGCCTTCGGCTCAGGTCATGATCCAGGGTCCTGGGATCGAGCCCCGCATCGGGCTGTCTGCTCAGCAGGGAGCCTGCTTCCTCCTCTCTCTCTGCCTGCCTCTCTGCCTACTTGTGATCTGTCAAATAAATAAATAAAATCTTTTAAAAAAATGTATTATATTATTATATTCTGTAACAAAAAATTTTAATATTATCATGTTCATTGATCGGCAAATTTTGAACCACCCTACAGCCCAGAAATAAATCCCACTTGATCATGGTGAATGATTCTTTCAATGTACTGTTGGATACAATTTGCTAGTACTTTAGTTAAGATTTTTTGCATCCATGTTCATCAGGAATATTGGCCTATAATTCTCTTTTTTAGTGGGGTCATTGTCTGGTTTTGGAATCAAGGTAATGCTGACCTCATAGAATGAGTTTGGAAGTTTTCCTTCCATTTCTATTTTTTGGAACAGTTTGAGAAAAATAGGTATTAACTCTTTCAGTGTTTGATAGAATTCCCATGGGGAGCCATCTGGCTCTTGACTTTTGCTTTTTGGAATATTTTTAATTACTGATTCAGTTTCTTTGCTGGTTATTGGTCTATTCAAGTTTTCTATTTCTTCCTGTTTAAGTTTTGGTAGTTTATATGTTTCTAGGAATGCATCCATTTCTTCCAGATTTCCCAGTATGTTGACATACAATTTTTCCTGATATACTCTTATAATTGTCTGTATTTCTGTGGTGGTGTTCGTGATCTCTCCTCTCTCACTTGCGATTTTATTTATTTATCTTTCCTCTTTACTTTTTGTTAAGTCTGGCTATGGGTTTATTTATTTTTTCAAAGAACGAGCTCCTGGCTTTATTTTCTGTTCTATTGTGTCATTATTGTTTGTTTCTATATCATTTATTTCTGCTCTAATCTTTATTTTGCTTCCTCTGTTGGCTTTAGGCTTCATTTGTTGTTCTTCTTCTAGCTACTTTGGTGTAAAGTTAGGTTGCATATTTGAGATTTTTCTTGTTTCTTGAGGTAGACCTGTATTGCTATATACTTCCCTCTTATGACCACTTTTGCTTCATCCCAGTGGTCTTAAATCATTGTGTTGTCATTATAATTTGCTTCCATGTATTTTTATTTTTATTTTTTATTAACATATAATATATTATTTGGCTTCCATGTATTTTTTATTTCTTCTTTGGTTCTGGTAGGCCCATTAATTATTTAGTAGCATATTATTTAAACTCCATGTAACTGTGGTCTTTCCAAATGTTTTCTTGTGGTTGACTTTATTTCATAGCATTGTAGCCAGAAAATATACATGTATGATCTCAGTTTTTTTGTACTTCTTGAGGCTTGATATATGATATATGTAATCTATTCTGGAGAATGTCCCATGTGCACTCGAAAAGAATGCATATCCTGCTGTCTTAGGATTTAAAGTTCTGAATATATCTGTTAATTCCATCTGGTTCAGTGTCTCATTCAAAAAATCTATTTGTCTCATTCAAAGCCATTGTCTAGATGATCTGTCCATTGCTATAAGTGGGGTTTTAAGTCCCCTATAATTATTGTATCATTATTGTATCATTATTATCAATGAGTTCCATTATGTTTGTCCTTAATTAATTTACATATCTGGATGCTCCCAAGTTAGGGGCATGAATATTTACATTTAAATTTTTTTATTTTTTTATAAACATATAATGTATTATTAGCCCCAGGGGTACAGGTCTGTGAATCACCAGGTTTACACATTTCATAGCACTCACCATAGCACATACCCTCCCCAATGTCCATAACCCCACCACCCTCTCCCGATGCCCCTCCCCGCAGCAACCCTCAGTTTGTTTTGTGAGATTAAGAGTCTCTTATGGTTTGTCTCCCTCCTGATCCCATCTTGTTTCATTTATTCTTTTCCTACCCCCCAAACCCCCACATCGCATCTCCACTTCCTCATATCAGGGAGCTCATATGATAGTTGTCTTTCTCTGATTGACTTATTTCGCTAAGCATAATACCCTCTAGTTCCATCCATATCATCACAAATGGCAAGATTTCATTTCTTTTGATGGCTGCATAGTATTCCATTTGTGTGTGTGCGTGTGTGTGTGTGTGTGTGTGTGTGTATCATCTCACATCTTCTTAATTCATTCATCTGTTGGTGGACATCTAGGTTCTTTCCATAGTTTGGCTATTGTGGGCATTGCTGCTATAAACATTCGGGTGCGCGTGCCCCTTCGGATCACTACGTTTGTATCTTTAGGGTAAATACCCAGTAGTGCAATTGCTGGGTCATAGGGTAGCTCTATTTTCAACTTTTTGAGGAACCTCCATACTGTTTTCCAGAGTAGTTGCACCAGCTTGCATTCCCACCAACAGTGTAGGAGGGTTCCCCTTTCTCCACATCCTTGCTAGCATCTGTCATTTCCTGACTTGATAATTTTAGCCATTCTGACTGGTGTGAGGTGGTATCTCATTGTGGTTTTGATTTGTATTTCTTGGATGCCGAGTGATGTGGAGCATTTTTTCATGTGTTTGTTGGCCATCTGGATGTCTTCTTTGCAGAAATGTCTGTTCATGTCCTCTGCCCATTTCTTGATTGGATTATTTGTTCTTTGGGTTTTGAGTTTGCTAAGCTCTTTATAGATTTTAGATACTAGCCCTTTATCTAATATGTCGTTTGCAAATATCTTCTCCCATTCTGTCAGTCATCTTTTGGTTTTGTTAACTGTTTCCTTTGCTGTGCAAAAGCTTTTGATCTTGATGAAATCCCAATAGTTCATTTTTGCCCTTGCTTCCCTTGCCTTTGGTGATGTTCCTAGGAAGAAATTGCTGTGGCTGAGGTCAAAGAGGTGGCTGCCTGCGTTCTCCTCCAGGATTTTGATGGATTCCTATCTCACATTGAAGTCCTGCATCCATTTTGAGTCTATTTTCATGTGGGGTGTAAGGAAATGGTCCAGTTTCATTTTTCTGCATGTGGCTGTCCAATTTTCCCAACAGCATTTGTTGAAGAGGCTGTCTTTTTTCCATTGGACATTCTTTCCTGCTTTGTTGAAGATTAGTGGACCATAGAGTTGAGGGTCTATTTCTGGGCTCTCTATTCTGTTCCACTGATCTATGTGTCTGTTTTTGTGCCAGTAACATGCTGTCTTGATGATGACAGCTTTGTAATAGAGCTTGAAGTCTAGAATTGTGATACCACCAACTTTGGCTTTCTTTTTCAATATTCCTTTGGCTATTCGAGGTCTTTTCTGGTTCCATATGAATTTTAGGATTATTTGTTCCATTTCTTTGAAAAAAATGGATGGGATTTTGATAGGAATTGCATTAAATGTATAGATTGTTTTAGGTAGCATAGACATTTTCACAATATTTATTCTTCCAATCCAGGAGCATGGAACATTTTTTCATTTCTTTGTGTCTTCCTCAATTTCTTTCATGAGTACTTTATAGTTTTCTGAGTATAGATTCTTTGTCTCTTTGGATAGGTTTATTCATAGATATGGTTTTGGGTGCAATTGTAAATGGGATTGACTCCTTAATTTCTTTCTTCTGTCTTGTTGTTGGTGTAAAGAAATACAACTGATTTCTGCGCATTGATTTTATATCCTGACACTTTACTGAATTCCTGTACAAGTTCCAGCAGTTTTGGAATGGAGTCTAGGTTTTCTACATATAGTATCATATCATCTGCAAAGAGTGATAGTTTGACTTCTTCTTTGATGATTTGGATGCCTTTAATTTCTTTTTGTTGTCTGATTGCTGAGGCTAGGACTTCTAGTACTATATTGAATAGCAGTGGTGATAACGGACATCCCTGCCGTGTTTCTGACCTTAGTGGAAAAGCTCTCAGTTTTTCTCCATTGAGAATGATATTTGCGGTGGGTTTTTCATAGATGGCTTTGATAATATTGAGGTATGTGCCCTCTATCCCTACAGTTTGAGGAGTTTTGATCAGGAAGGGATGCTGTACTTTGTCAAATGCTTTTTCAGCATCTATTAAGAATATCATAAGGTTCTTGTTCTTTCTTTTATTAATGTATTGTGTCACATTGATTGATTTGCGGATGTTGAACCAACCTTGCAGCCCTGGAATAAATCCCACTTGGTCGTGGTGAATAATCCTTTTAATGTACTGTTGAATCCTATTGGCTAGTATTTTGGTAAGAATTTTTGCATCTGTTCTCATGAAGGATATTGGTCTGTAATTCTCTTTTTTGATGGGATCCTTGTGAATATTTACATTTGTTAGATCTTCTTGTCAGATAGTTCTCTTTATTAGATGCAGGGCCCTTCTTCATTTCTTGTTATTGCCTTTGGTTTAAAAATCTAGTTTGTCTGATACAGGTCTAACTATTCTGGCTTTCTTTTGGTATCTGTTAGCATGATAAATGGTTCTCTATCCATCTGCAGGTGTCTTTAGGTCTAAAATGGGTTTCTTATAGGCAGCATATAGATGGGTCTTTTTTTTTAATCCATTCTGATACCATTTTGATTGGAACATTTAGTCCATTTACTTTCAGAGTAATTATTGATAGATTTGAATTTAGTGCATTTTATTACCGTTTTATCATTGTTTCTGGAGATTTTTTCTGTTCCTTTTTAATCTTTGTCACTTTTGTTTTCTCTCCCATTCGAAGAGTCCCCTTTGATGTTTCTTACAGGGCTGGTGTACTGGTTATGAACTCCTTTAGGTTCTCTTTGGGAAACTCTCTCTCTCTCTTTTTTTCTTTTTAAGGTTGTGTTTATTATTCTGAATGACTGCCTTGCTGGATAGAATATTCTTGTCTGCAAATATTTTGTCTGTTGTGTTTCAACTGGCAAAATTTCCAGAGAAATATATCTACTATCAATCTCTCCTTAAAAATAATATCCATGGACAATTCATTCTTCACGAGTATGGAAGATTAAAGCTTACCAGAAAATTATACTGATTTTTTATGGTTTCAAACATGTTTCTATAATTTATTTTATAGTATAAGTCTTCAACAGGTGCTAGAGATCATGTATCTCATGCTTCTCAAGGCCTCCTGTTTTTGCTGGTTGATGTACAGCATTTGGTAGATATTAATAAAAAAATGTATCATAAAGGCATGGATATCATCCAAATTTAGCACAGCTTAAGTTAGACTGTTGGTGGGAGCTCTCCAGATATATTTTTGGCAGTGAGCTAAATGTTAAGTGAGAAAAAAATGAATGAAAATGATTGACTATTATGTTTACACACAATTTATCCTAAAAACTATGTATTTATAGAATTATAAAACCTAAATGAATCATTTATTCTAGTGCCCCATCACATATATTCTTATAATATATATTATATAAAGGATATAACTGTATCCTTTGCTTTTGTGTGTTTCTAAGGCTACAAATAATCATCTTTATATTTGGTGATTTTAATTGCATGACATTTTACCCTGTACCTGTACTTAACTCTTTGAGTCCCAATTGTAATATGTATTCCTCCAGAAAGGATTTTTCCTTTTCCTCTCTTACAGGCATTGCTCCCTACTAATATGTGTCTACCTGAAAGTACACATTCAGCAGGTTTTTCTAGCCAAGTAGGTGGTACGAATTGAGGGTGTGTAATTAGAGATTTTTCCCAATAACTTTTTCTTTTACTTCTCCCCTTCAGCTAAGGCTGAAATAGACATGGATCTCCACTATCACCCTAAACCACCCTAAACCACCTAAACTACTCACTGTTACTCTAAACGACCTTAAATCACCTAAATGGTGTTTTGGGTTTTTTTCCTAATTACCTGCTCAGGAAGCTGAATTTTTCTGAGAAATCTATAATCTAAGTTCCTGCCTGCAGAACTCCCCGATAGCATTTCCTAGTTCCATTATTTCCAAAGCTACCTGGCCCAAGGGTAAAAGCTGACCTTCCTGCTCACTAGCCTGTAAGAATTTCCTCTATCTCATAGTATGTATCCTCTAAGAATTTCTGTTAATTTCCTGAAGAGTCAGCCAAGCATTAAAAAAAAAAAGAAATTCTTCTCTCATTTAACACCCTATACTCAAAGATTTTTAGATGTTCTTAACTAGGAAGTTATTTCTGGTTGTCTTATTTAAAAATACATCTAAAACAGCCTTTTCACATCTTTGTCCATGCAAAGAGAATATAAATATAAGGGGAAAGATACTAGTAACACCTTGCAACCTGGAAAATGTTCTGACCATAAGTAAGTCACGGTAAGTTAGGTCAGAAATTATCTCAATTGTAGTATCAGTGTATGGGATTTAAATTCTAAATACTTTAATAGGTAACCATGTCTAAAGCTAAGCTTTGGGTTGGAATATCCCACTGGATACAATAACGTTCACTAGATGAATAGGTCATATAAATAAGAACTATACTAAGAGCAAAACACAGTCATCACTTTTTAGCTGTAGTTCTGATTTCTTGCCTAAGTTGATATTGATAGAAGTAAGAGTAATCCAAATATAGACACATATATATGGTTCAATGATTATGTGAAAATAATTCTTTCTCATGCATATACAGGATGTAACAATAAAAGAAAAAAAAAGATGTTTTCAACTGAACACAATAATGTTAAATTCATATTAGAGAACAAACAGAAAAAGTAATCAAGACAGATTTAAAAAGTTCACTACCAAATATTAAAACATATTATAAAGGCATAGTGATTAAAATTTTGTTATATATAAAATGATCAATGGGTTGGATTAATGATTAATGGAATATAATAAAACTTACAATATATTTATTAAACTACTTTTATCATTTCTAAGTGATGTGAAATATTTTTCTGTAGTTTGGTTTCATAAATGAAATAGTGGAATACTTATTCAGCATAAAATCATAAATATACTTTCTAACATTAATTTATGGCTCATTAAATAATCATTTAATACAAATGTTGACATATGTTCTCTTTGAACTAAATACTATAGGGTCAGCCTTATTTAGATAATGCATTCATCTGGGTAGATATTAACTTTTAAAGTTTATTCTAGGCTAAGACATTTTTCCACAATAAACATAGGATGAGGTCTACATACCAAAAATGAGAAAAGTAAACTGGTAGAAAGTCAGAGATAATGAAATATTGGGGGAGGGTATTGGCAAAAAAATTTCATAGTGGTCAGGCATGTATGACCCTTGAGTTTCAGTCCCAGATATGCACTTATTACTACTTCTGTTACTAGTATTCCTCATGTCATTTTCCATTAGCTATAGTAGATAAGTTGTCTGAGTGCTAGACAGTGTGGGTGCTTAATAAATATCAACTTTTATTTTCTCTTCTTTCCTCTGTATATCACTTTCCTCATCACCCCTCACAAAATCCAGAACACTCTGAGAAGTCACCATATTCTAAATTCAGGTTTTCATACTTATAAGTTTAGGTTCTTAGGTTCTTTAGTTTCTAAGAATCTAATATATAAAGCATAAAAAGCATAATGTAAAATAGCTAATTCATAGTGATTTTTCAATGAAATAATAGTGGCCTTCCCCCCAGAAAAGCAGATTTTAAGTTTTTCTTCCAGATTATCAGATCACTGAAAATATTTCTCCTCTTTGTTCTCATGAAGAATATAAAATAATAAACAGTAACTCAGAGGGTCTAAACACAGACTGCCACCTTCTGCTGAATATAGCATTTATTTATTATAGGATCCAGGCGATACTGCCAATCTCGGCTTCTGCTTGGGGTCTTGACTTAATATGGAATCTCAGGTTCACCCTCCTAAACTTAGAGACAGTTCCAGATTTAGTTTCCAGATACCAGTACTAGTATCATCATTTGTATCAGTAAATCATGGCTTTTATAAAGTTTATTGCTCATTGTATCAATTAATACTAGATTTTGCTGTAAAACAGAAAAATTAAAATAACTAATGAGATAGAAATTTATTTTTTTATCATGTGAATGTACAGATAGAGAATCTAAGACTGGCATTGCTCTCCAAAATCTCAGAGACCTGGGTCCTTCTGTCCTTTTGATCTGCCATGTGTGGTCTTTGCCTTAGGTCTCCAGGGGCTTTCTTCTGGAAATTATAGCACAGGGAGGAAAATGAGCAGTATAGGGTGCAATATCTCTTGATGGTCCCTATAACTTGAATACATGGCACTTTTTTTTTAGAATTCATTGACCAGACTTAGTCATATAGCTATATCTACCTCAAAATAAACCTGTGTAATAGTCACTTTGACATGTCCCCAACTAAACATTTTGGGCTCCTATTAATATAAAATGAGAAAATGGATGATAGGAGCAAGCCCACTTTGCCAAACTTATGATTGGTGTAAGCCAACTATGTTTGTCACAGTTGCTGCTGCTCTTGTTTTCTCTTATTTTCTATGATTACAGGCATGGTTTAAAAGGTGTGTTTATCAGGTACCTGGTATCTATTGGTATAAAGGTCAAAATCCTTTCAGATTATTTAATTGGTTATATGCAGGGGAACAGAAAGCAAAATTTTTCCCAAGCGTATTAGTACCATTGATTAGGATATGGATTGCCTTCACATTCAGCCAAATCATAGCTATATGTTTCAGATTTTTGCTTTGAGGAGGAAAAAACAGCCCCTGATGAGTGTTAGGGCATGGTGTTTTCTGTGGAACAATAAATTAATATTAGACAAGGCTACTCTGAGACCAGGATGAGGCCAAACCTCGGCAGTCCATAATCATGTTCCAAAACAGAATTAATAACATTGTCAAATAACAAAAAAGACCAAAATTCTCCCTCTTCCAGATAATGTGACTGCTCCTTTTCTATGAATTACAATTTTAGCTTCTTCCCAGCTTTCCAAAATTATTAACATACCCAGTTCTATAATCACCTCTTTTTTTTCTGACAATATCCAATTTAGAACAAAACTATGCTTTTTTTGAACTCTCTCCAAATCACTAAACAAAAATCCAAACCCTATAAGAAACCTGTCCTAAACCCTTGGTTTTGTTGTTGTTGTTTTTGTTGTTTTTATTTCAATTTAATTATCCAACATATACTGCATCATTTGTTTCGGATGTATTCTTCAATGAGCCATCAGTTGTGTGTAGCACCCAGTGTCCTAAACCCTTGTAATGAGACTTCCCATACTTAGCCCCAACCCCATGTTTTGCTTGCTCCCTTGTTTTAGGAAGCCAATAAGCTCACCTTTGTTTAACTGTAACGTGTTCTGTTCTTTTTGACTGGAAGAGCATCAGCATCTATTTGTAATTTGGGGGCACCAAAGCCATTAAGTTTATTTATTTTGATAGCTACTGTGATCCATGAGGTGTGGATGTTATCATTTTATTTCACACAACTAATTGATTTCTAAAATTTTTATGAAGGTCTGTTTCTATTGTCTTTTTACTTTTGCTTGTTTTTTGGTCCTTTTATGAGTTATGATTTGTAAATAAATGATTTCCATTACGTATTACTACATTTTGTACTATCTTGCCTCTCTCTATGGAGGGTTTGCTTTTGCTTCTTGAAGGCTGTTTGGTTACAAGCAGAATTGTTAAGTTGTTAATACAATATATAATTGACCTCATTAGGAAGTGCCTGAAATCTGAAGCAAATAGAAAGCTAGAAAGCAAAACAAAATTAATTTCACCCTTTATTTCATTTGTGTGGGAAGACGTGTTGATCCTTGTTGAAAATTTTGCCTGTTTTTAAATATGGAGGCTTATAAAAAATAATAACTTATACATAAAATAGTCATAAAAGCATAAAACAATGTACCTTTCCCAAATGTACTTTGGGGAATTTTTTGAAAGGTGAGGCAAAGACATTTTAGTTGTTTACAGTTGAGTAGGGTTAAGAATATTATAGTAATTAAATAGGTTGAATGTATAGACCAGCAGATAAAATGTAAGGCAGGAGAAATTGAACCAGAATATGGTATCACATGTTTGTTGGAGTAATTTTGATCAAGAGATGAAGAAGAAGGGCTAACAAAGCCACAAAATACTCTCTATAAAAAAACACATTAAAGAGACTTTTGTAAAGCTATTTCTTATAACAATGAAAAAAAGAAGTCTGGCTGTGGACAAAGTGGATGTTGGGGTCCAAAGAAAATTACCAACTACCTAAGCAGTCATTGAAAGGTGTGGGAAGAACTATTGGAAGTGGATGATTGTGGGAAAAAAAAAGCAGTAATTTTGGGGTTTATGATAGCACTGAATAACTGATAACTGCAATTCTATGAAGACTTTGTAGAGCCATCCCATACCGTAAACACAATCAGGGGCTGCATAGGAAGTGACATGACAAATTTCATCTCAACAATGCAAGCAGGTACAAAGTATAGGGTTTGTTGTTTGTCACAGCAGGGAACGGAGTTGAAGATAGTTCTGCCAAGCCTCACTCATTATAGTGATGGTCACTTTGCTGAGATTAATCTAAAAGCCATTTTTAAAGGATCCTATTCTTATAGTGAAGAGATTTGCTGTCTGTTTCTTGAAACCAAGAAAATTTTTGTTGATTCTTTTTCCTGGGTACTTTTTCTAACTGGTGTCATTTGACAATCCCGAGTCAGTCAAATAAAATAATAGCATTTTAAGACAATGTGTATGCATATATATATATATATATAGTGCCCATGTGGCTATAACTGAATAGTTTTATTACATGTGAATATGAATATGTGTGCATAGGATGTGGGTTGTATATGTATATATTTGTGTATATTGTGTGATCTTACAAAGTGTAAGACACTCTCAAAAAGACCATCCCAAAAAGGATACAGCCCCAGATTTGAGACTGAGGAACTACATAGATAAACCACTACTCAGAAGAAATCATAACTGAATATTATTTCTTTCTTGCTATAATTTTAACAGGTATTTCAGGCAACAAATGATAATTGAGTGCTGACAGTATAACCTTCATTGTCCTTTAAAATGAAGATAGAACCAGGACTATCGCAGTTCAAACAGCAACTCTGCAAATTATGCCATGTTGCTACCATCTTTCAGAATATGTTGCTAATAATTAAACCTATGATAATTCTGATATTCCTGTCACTCCATGGAAGGATGGAATGCATAACTTGAAATGCAGAAGTCCTGATAGGATGAATGACTCATGCCAGCTTTCCCAGAACAGTCTCAATTTTAGTACTAAAAAGCCCTGCATCCAGGGAAATAGCCCCAGGCAAATTAGGATTGCTGGTCACCTGACTGGAAAGAGTTATAAACAATGTAAGTAAAGCTCCTGCCTTGAAAAAACCTTATCTTTAAGTTCTCAAAAACAGACAACAAAATATAAGTTAGTACATAAAATATGTTCTTTCACGTACAGTTCAACGATTTATGATGGGAAAATGAATGAAATTAGGGATGACTCAATATTTTGATGATAGCAACAAAAAGTGTAACTTTGGCTGGGATTAAGAAAAGAAACATATAATAATTCGAGTAATTAAAAGCCTAAACTAGTGCCTCAGTCAGCCTTGATAAAGAACAAAGTTCATCGGAAAAGTAGTCAAGTCACATGAATTCTATACCCAGAATTGTTAGTTATTAGCTGTGTGATCCTAAATAAGCCGCTTAACTTTTCTGAGCCTAAATTTCGTCACCTGCAAGTTAAGGAATATGGGCAATTTAAACTCTGTGGTTCCTTCTAGGTCTAAAATTCTGGAATAGAACCTTTCCCATCAAGATTTAAATTACTTGTACTTTGTCCTCAGACATAATAGACATGTCACCTATTTATGTCTAGTTGCTACTCAGAACAGTTAAGAAGTAGAAAATAATTGGCCTTTCTGCCTTTTGAACAATGTTTATTGTTTCATCAGAAGTTATATGGTGAATAGTAATTTATTGTTGTGTCATACTGTACCTGCTGGGAAGGGATAGCAGCTAATAATGGAGCTGTTTACAGCAAAATGCATTTGTACAAAAGAATCTGCCTTCTGTGTGAAACTGATGAGGTATTTTGAGCTAGTTCATTTCCTCCTTTTGACTTAAAAAGACTTTACACTTGCTGGGCAATCATTTAAAAAGCAAAGTGAAGTTTATAGTTTTATATCCCTTGTGGGCATATATAAAGGGGACAAAGAGTTTCTCAATGGTGGGATATTTAGAACCACTTCACAGCGCAGTCATCATAAACAATTATCTCCCCAGTGCACAGTTCTTCCAGGGCTCTTTTCGCTATACAGACCTATTAAACCCATGCACCTTAGAATGCAATCATTTAGCTTGGAGACCAGCTCCATTGCTTACTAGTTATGATGCTGTGAACAGTATAATTATCCCTTTTTTACAAAACAGTGATAATATTTCCTATATTATAGAGTTGTTTGTGCTTAAGTATGGTGATACCGGTAAAGTGCTGAGTACGGTACTTGAAACATAACATAACATTTGCTTGAACTGTGATTATTTTAAAATCCAAAATGAGTCCTGTGGGACAGGTTAATAATAAAGCGGTGTCTCACTATTTGACACTACTAAGCAATCTTTTAATGTACTGAAGCCACTTTTGTCTGTTATACCAAGGTATTTATAAATGTGGTAAATTTCATGGTGGTGGGGTAGAGCTTGGATTTCAAGTACTTGAGATCAGAGTTATCTCTTCTAAGTGTGCCACAGATGCACATAATGACATAATTATTTTTAGTTGAAGAAAGTGCATACCAGCAAACATTAAGTAGAAACTGGAGCCATGAAATATGTGAACATTAAATATATGTTTAACCTAATTAACTGACATGAAATATAAAATAGGGTTTAATCAATTTTAGGATGGGAATATTGACCATCATAGATTGTAAGTAAAATCAATTGTTTTTCTCTTTGCTGTTTTCTTTTAATTGTGAAAATAAGAAAATTGTTCACCTTTAAAAAAAAATATTTTATACAGAAGAAAGCAGTTGATTTGAAACCTGAGAAAGTCTTCAAAACTAAGCTCAAGAATAGTTTCTTGAAATTTATAAGACATTTGCTTTAAGGTTGAAAAATTATTGTTTATTATAGACAAAAATAAGAATTAAACACAGATAACTGTCATGAAACTTGTAGTACAGAGTAGGAAGTACTCAAATTGCTTTATGTTTTGTTTTGCTTACAGGTAGGTAGAGAAGAAAGTGAGATTTTGAAGATTTAATATCTGATTTTGCTATTTGAAAAGCTTTATCTCCCTATGTACAAATCTCATGATATAATGGCATCCCCACTTGAGTCTTCAAACCATCACTAACTTTTCTCTTTTAACAATACAAGGATAACAGTGCATTTATATCATATTTCTATTCCAAGAAGCAAGGTATTTTCTGATCATATAAATGCCTCACTTCAGGGAAATATATAGAATACTTTTTTGAAAATAGACTACTATAGGTCTTGATACAATAATGAATTTTAACAAAGAAAGATAGCATAGAAATATGTAAAAACAGAATAAAACAAAAACTTCTTGTGTGAAATAATTAAAGATTTTATATTGTTATAGTTTTTCTGTATATCAGTACTGATAGAAAATCCTAAGGCCTAGTTCCCTTTTTTCTGATTTTTGGAAATTTCTAGCTCTCAAAAAAAGAAAGAAAGAAAGAAAGAAATTTCCAGCTTTCTGCTCTCCCTCTAATGAAGTATATATTAATTAGTATTTCACCATTTAAAAAATGGTGTATTATCTCTTGGTATATTATCCATAGTATATTATTCTTAGTTGCAACTAAAAGAAAAGTTATCACCATTTATAAGGAAACTAAGTGGTTTTTAAGGAAAGGAAAGTTTTATTCCTTTAGTGCTTGTAAAGCTATCAAACGTTAAATGATTTTTATTTCTTCTCAATAAAAACTTAGACAAAGCTCATCATTGTACACATATGAGTATCTCTTTTTGATTATTCTTGGAATTTTTGGTTTCCTTTACATATGTATTTGTTGGGGGCACTTAGATTTTTGTCAGTTGTGCTTTTAATTTGGTACCAAGAGTATTATCAAACATAGAAACCAACTAAGGAATCAAATGAGTGAGGTGGGACTTGAAAAAGTAAAAAGTTAATATACAAGTGGAAATAATTACAAGGTAATGTTGATAACCCAGGTGTATCTATTAATCTATTCATCCAACTACAGTAACAAAGGTAAAGAAAAGAAGGAGTCAATTCTGTCCTCAGAAGCATTTCAGCTTGGCACATGTTTTATTAATTGCTAAAGCAAACATGTGTATTAAGAATAACTATATATTCCACATATACATATATATTTATTTTATATGTATTATATATAATTATTTATTTTATATTTAGGTATGAAATAGATAAAATATTTACATTTTAACATATCAATATATTTTAACATATAATAATTATTATTAATAGCTGGACAATATTATGAATTACTTCTAATCTTCAAATTTTATTTTATATTATTTTTTTAAGACTTCGAGAGTGAGCAAGAGAGAGAATAAGAGTGGGTGGGGGGGGCAGAGGGAGAGAGACAAGCAGGCTCCCAGCTGAGCTCAGAACCCAATAAGCGGCTTGATCCCAGGAACCTGGGATCATGACTTGAGCTGAAGGCAGACACTTAACTGCCTGAGCCACCCAGGTGCCCCTAAACTTCAAGTTTTAAGATATCTCTGAGGCTGAAAAACATCAAACCTTTCTCTCAAAAACATGTAATTAGTGACAGTCCCTAAACCATATAGTATCGTCAATTCATCAGTTTTTATTAAATTTTTGAGGTTATAGTCTTTTTTTAAGAAATGGAAAAATCTTACACTTGTCCTAAAAATTCTGATGTATCCCTTCTACCAATCCCTTCTACAATACCCCATTTTGCTTCTCTTTTGAGAAGGTAGTTTCCTCTCAGCATCTCTACAGTCTTAAAGATTTTGTACATCAGAGCTTAATTTTTATTGTTTGAAATATCAAAGGAATACTTTATAATATCAATTACATGATAATATTTATGCTTTTTAAGAGCATACTCCCACCCTTTATAAAATGTCAATATCTTTCCACAGGAGATGACGTCATAGAAGCTCATGAATCGTATTCTCTTTCTTCTGGACCATCCTATTCTGTTACTCTGTCAGTGAAAAGTCATCTCTTTAAATGGTCATTAACTAAAAAGTTTTGTAACATCTCATATATGTGGAGTTATCTTGTGTTTACTTTGTTTTGAAGGGTGGTAGTGCATATAGTTTTATGAATCTTGTTATAATGATGCATAAGTAGCTGCATTTGAATGAAAAACTGGGATTTCATCACTTACAGAGCATTGGCTAAGTGTCAGAAAGGTGGTATACTTACATTGTTCTAATAATTATAACATTAAATTCATATATATGTTTATATATCCTGTTTTTTTTGAGATAAGAAAAATGGGTTTTAGAAGCCTACAAAATCCCCAAGGCACTGCTTGCAGAAATATGTGTTACAGTTTCCTGACTTCAAAGCTCTCTGATTTTTACTATTCTGTGCTATATTATTAAGAGTCATGTTTTGAAGTTTGGTTTTTGACATTGCTACTAAGACAGTGATGGTCTTTATCAAAATCACCCGGGGAGCTATTAAATATACATATTCTCTTACATCAATTCAGTTTTAGTGAACAAGAATCTCTGAGTGTAAGATCCCATTGGAATACACCATTTTAAAATCCTCCCCAGGTTACTGTGATACACAGATTAAGTTTGAAAACAATTCCACCTTACTTTTTTCAAAATCTAATATTCCCATTCTATCCATAATTTGACACTTCAGTATTCATACATATAGTCACAAAGTAACAATTTCTTCTTCCATATAGAAATACAAAATACCTAAGTGAGTAAGACATTTATTAAATTGTCAAGTGATCAAAGCATATATACTTTATATACTTTGTTTACTCAAGATTGTATGTTGACAGTAAACAAAAGTAGAAATGAACTTGTTTCTGGTTTCATTGACACATTTTCATGCTATTCAGAACAATATTGTCATCTTAAGGAAAAAAAACATTACTGGGGTTTTCATTAGACAAAGACTCAAATGATCAATTATTTTACTTATTTTTTTAAATTTATTTGACAGAGACCTCAAGTAGGCAGAGAGGCAGGCAGAGAGAGAGAGAGAGAGAGGAGGAAGCAGGCTCCCCACTGAGCAGAGAGCCCAATGCGGGGCTCGATCCTGAGACCCTGGGATCATGACTTGAGCTGAAGGCAGAGGCTTTAACCCACTGAGTCACCCACGCGCCCTGATATTTTACTTTTAAACATCATCATACTATCAATATTATTACCATATTACAAAGACTATATGTACTATACATGAAGAACTACTTATAGAAAGAAATATGAAGTAAAAATCTATTCCAAGATTAAGTTTTCATTCATGAAAAAGAAATTCCCATTTTTTTTCATGGACTTGCCTACATTTTCTAATAATTTAAGATTTACTAAAGTGTGACAGAAATAGTACAGAGAGTTCCCACATATTCTTCACCTACCTTCTCGCAGTTCAATAACTTATGTAGCCAAAATACAATTACCAAAACTATAATAATAATAATAATAATAATAATGTCAGTCCAGTATTATAACCAAACTATGACTTTATTTGGATTTCAGCAGGTTTTTTTTTTTTTTTTTTTTTTTTTTAATTGGTGGTATTTTCCTGTCCTGAAATTGAGTCCAGGACTTGGGCTTGATTTCATTTAGATTTCATTTCATTTCATTTAAATTTCATATTCCTTGGTGTTCCTCACTGTAGAATGTTGCATAATGTCTCCTAGTTGTTCTACTCTTCAGTATTTTTGAAGCATACTAGTGAATTATTTTGTAGAATGTCCTTTAATTTCATTTTGTCTGTGTATTTTCATGGTGTATTGTCTTCTTTTTACTTTTAAGTTGTATATGTCTTTACATTTATAATTGATTGCTTATATACAATAGGTAGTTGTGTCTTGTTTTAAAAGACAGAAAATGTTTCTTTTAACTGGTATGTTTAGAACATGCTCATTTTAATCTGAATGTTGATAGCCAGTTTAAATATATCATCTTTTGAATTTCTTGTCAGACGGTTTCAACATTTATGACATACCTGAGTCGATTTCTGAAGATAACTGTGTATCTTGGGAGATTGTTTTATCCTATGTTTCAGAAGATTCATATATATTTTTTAAACTGGTAGACAGATCTGTGTAGGAAAGTGGAGATTCAGGGAAATTTATAGTAGTTACACCTGGAAATGGGCATTTCTTTACTACTTCTGGGTCTCTAAGATGTGGATTTGAGATAATCCACTTAAGAGTTATTGTTTGGGGGCACCTGGGTGGCTCAGTGGGTTAAGCCTCTGCCTTAGGCTCAGGTAGTGATTTCAGGGTCCTGGGGTGGAGCCCCGCCTCGGGCTCTCTGTTCGGCAGGGAGCCTGTTTCCATTCTCTCTGCCTACTTGTGATCTCTGTCAAATAAATAAATAAAATCTTAAAAACAAAAAAAGACTTATTGTTCATTTAAACAATTTTAATTATATTTTAAATAAATAGATAAGAAAAATATATTTTATGTTTACCCCCCAAATTTATCATTTTCTTTCTTACTCATTCCTTTATGTAGATCTGCTTTTCCATCTGGGATCGTTTTTCTATACCTTGAAGAATTAATTTAGTATTGTGATGGTCTGTTATCTCTCATCTACTGTTTGCATGAAAATATATTTTACACATTTTTGAAAGATTTTTTTCTGAGTATTGATGGTATTCTATTGACTTCACACTACCATATTTCTCACAAATTGTCTGCCATCATTACTGTCTTTGTTCCTTTGAATGAAATGTGTTTGTTTTCATTGTCATAAAATTTCCTTTTTCACTGGCTATAATCAATTTCATTATGCTATTTTTTTTATATGGTTTCTTTGTTTTTATCCTGCTTAGGGCTCATTGTCTCCTAAATAAATAAATAAAATCTTTTTAAAAAGTGTTTATTCTAACTATCCCCAATCCCCCTCTTCTTTTTGAACTCCAAATATATGCAAGATATTTAATATTTTTCTCTGACTTACAGAGGTTTTCTTTTTCAATCTTTTCCCTTTCTGTGATTTTTTCATAGCTGTTATTGCTATGTTTTAAATTTCCCTGATTTAAATTTCACAGATTTCACTGTGCCTAATCTGCTCTAATCTTTCCAGTAATTTTTTTTTAGTTTCAGATGTTGCATATTTTACCGTTTGAGTTCATTGCTTTTATAACTTCTTTTTTTCTAATTATCTTGGTTTACTTCCTGTAAGTAATTAGGACAGTCCCAGACAAATATTTATTGATTGTTAAAAAATATAAAAATAAAAATTACATGGTAGCACTTTTCCTTGAAAGTATAGTTCAAGATATGGCTGGGAAGGAAAAAAGAATAAAGGTCCAAATACTATTGTCTGTAAAACATAACTGGAGATAAAGGACCCTTTTGAGATTGTTCAGTTTTTTTCTAGTAAGAAAGAGGCGTAGCTGTGGCGCTTCTGAGTCACATGTTGAGAAATGATAAACTAGCTAGCTAGTTTTTTTCTAGTAAGCTAGCTCACTTTTTTTCTAGTAAGAAAGAGGCGTAGCTGTGGCACTTCTGAGTCACATGTTGAGAAATGATAAACCATAATTTTTTGTAGTTTTACTCTGATGACAGATTAATTGAAAAGCCCATTACTGTTCAATAACAGGCCAAATTTTCAGTTATAACCAATATTAAAATCCTCTGCCTCAGGAAACTAAGGAGAACTTGTTCATGTCTAATTACTTGTTACTGATGTCTCTGTACCATATTTCCTAGACTTAGTACAAAAAGAAAGAAGCATGTAAAATATCTCACATTGTTTCAAAAATTGATTACATTTGAAAACTTAATACTGACTTTGAATTAAAATTAAAGAATATATAAACTGGAGGGTGGTGGTTTCTTCGTTATATCTTCACCCTAATTTTTGGATCACCCCCTATTTTAGTCAAAGACTATGGAGGATGAAATAAAGTACACTTTTAAGAATGTATTAGGTGTAAGCCCCCCAAATTTCAAAACAGACTGAGGTAGAGACATCCAGAAGTTAAGATATTAGGAAAGAGACTTCTATTTCTCAGAGTCTAATATATTATTAATGGGTCATATTGAGACCTGATTAGCAAAATGGCAATTTGTTAATTTCTCTGCTTAATGTTATATAACAAAGCTAAATCCCTCTGTGTATGTGTTTGAGTGTGTATATTGTCTCTATTTTACAACTGTTCCCTTATTCCTGGACCTTGTTTTCTATTATGTATCATAAAAACCTCCCAACTCATGCCCATGAATATATTCAAATCCTTATCAATTTATTCTCTATATAAATCCAAGAAAATCTTTCTAAATTAAAAATTCATCATGTCATCCTCTGGATTAAAATATTTGGAAACATTTCCTTTACTACAAGACATAGTCCTCATTTATAACTAAAATGCAGTTCTAGCTTAATCACCAGTGCTTCTCAATACTCCATAATAAACTATAAGCAGTTCCCCCTAAAATGTCCTCTCCATATATTCATCCATTTCTATTTCCTTGGGATAAAATTCAGGGAAGGTTGTTAGTAAATCACACCAAATCAAATCAAAGTGGTCTTATCAGTTGTTTCAGATTATATCAAGGCAAAGAGACCAAGGTAACTCCTGCAAAGAAAAATCTCAAAGAGAGTATTTTTAAATAAATAGATTATATAGAATAGATGGATTATGATGGTTTAAGAGACCATATACAAATCTTTTCTCTAGAAAAAAATATTTTCTATAGTTTGTTGTTGTATGTATCAGGGTTGCTTATAGGCAGGATGGTCACATCCTGATTGATTTCAACACAAATGCAGCTTTACTTTAATGTTAAATCTTCTTTGAATTTCCTCATTTCTGGACTTTTCTTTGATACTAATGAACTTTATAAACTTAAGACAAAAGGTACAGAGAAACAGTGGAGAAATGAAACTTACCATCTGTCTAAAAATGGGAACTGCAGTCAAATGTGGAAGCTATGTTTTGGAATTGCAGTTATTCTACCCACTACTGCGCAGCACTGCATCTTCTTAGGAGGGTAGCTAAGCTGATTTTTGCTTTAAGGAGTTATCATTGTCAGCAGTTTGGGATGGATTGGAGCTAAGAGCAGCGAGAGAAAAGAGAATCTTTTTGGAATCATGAAAATCAAAGTTTAATGAAGATCCAAATACTAGATACATAATGAAGGATATTGAAAAAAGACAAGACATTGTAGGATAAAATTCAGTAATTGATAGAATGTGTTGGGTAAAGGAGAGGGAAGAGTTTTCCATGTTTGGGGGGGTTAAACCTTACAAATTACAAAATAGAATTAACATTCTCCAAAATTTGCAACACTGGAAGACAGGTTTCCAAGAGAAATATGTTATACTTACTTTTATTCTAATTGAATTTGAGCAGTGCCTTTGCGACTTGACAATTAAAACTGTATTTCAGGCTTTATGATTTCAAAATATTCCTTAATATCAGAAAAATGTCAATTCTAGTTTATGTCCAGATAGAAATAACTAAGAAAAGCATCTTTCTCAATCTGCTAGCACAATTAGTAAAATTACAAAAGAGATATGCAAGTTTGAGAATAATTAATAAATCATTCTAATCTTAGTCCATGTTGGAAGTAATATAAAATGTTATAATCCTTTTGAAACAAAATTTAACAATTTGTTTCAAGATCAGTAACCTAATAAAATTGTATATGAGAAGAATTCTCCCCAAAACTCTTTGGCACCTGAAAAAATAAATGGCACACAAAAAGTTCATCAATTAGTTTTTTTTTTTTTTTTTTACAAATACAAGAATTTTTAGATGTTTCCAAACACAGTATATCTCTTTGACCCCATTTATACTTATAGTTAAATTTAAATAGCTTAAATGATTATTTTAAGAAATGAATGCAACATTTAAGAATATTAAAAGTGGAAGACTGATAATGTATAACAAAAATATAAAAATATTTCTGATATCAGTAGAAATACTGATATCTCAACCAAAAACTGGTAATGGAAAAGTGATTTTATATATATATATATATATATATATATATATATATAAATCTAAAACTAACATAAATATTAAATGAATAAATTCAGCAAAAGTTGATAGGGAAATATTATTAAGTAAACAGTAAATATATCCTAAAGTCTCTTCTCAATGTGAAGGAGGCTATAAATGTAGTTGTTTTAACATTAATTCAAGTAACTGAAATAAGTATATTTGCATGTAAATACATTTGCAAAATAATTACACATAATACCCAGAAGCCTAAAAAAAAATAAGTAAAACTTCATTACTGTATCAAAGGTCCTTAAATTTTGGAGTATTTCAGAATTTCTCAGTATCATTGTTAAAAGTAAATAGTGAGTCCTAGGATTCACTCCAAGAATTTCTAAGTTTATTGTTCTTGAGAGAGGGCAGGTTATCAGCATATTTACTAAAGAACCCCAGGTAATTGTGGCACACATGTTGTTGAAACCATGTATTTGAAAAATATTGAATTTAAGAAGGAGGAAGAGAATCACCATGATTTAATTCATAGACCTCAACTCAGATTTTTTTTTAAAGAACTAGAAAATGTGGTATAGAGAAAGTATTTTTAAAAAAAGACTAAATGCTATGTTGTTGGAATCAGCACCCCCAAAATAGATGTGCCGCATCTTCATATTTCTTTACATCACTGTACTAGGATTAAAGTCATAGATGTCTGATTGGTGCAATCAAAGTCACATTTATTAATGCTAGAGCAAGGGACTCTAGGAAATATGGTGTTTATTTTTAATTCTTTTTTTTTAAAGATTTTATTTATTTATTAGACAGACAGAATCACAAGTAGTCAGAGAGGCAGGCAGAGAGAGAGGAGGAAGCAGGCTCCCCGAGGAGCAGAGAGCCTGATGTGGGGCTCGATCCCAGGACTCTGGGATCATGACCTGAGCTGAAGGCAGAGGCTTTAACCCGCTGAGCCACCCAGGTGCCCCTATTTATAATTCTTAATAGTGTTGAAATTCACCCTATTCAGAAATGTCAAATTGTGGTGATCTTGTCAAAAAGGATCTTCAGTTACAAATGACTACTGTTCTAGCTTTCAAAAAGAAAATATGGAGTTATTTAAGTCAATATCCCTCTATCTCTAAACTATAAATACATTTTACACTTTAAGCTGAGGAAAACAGGTAGAGGTATGTATTTGTCTCATTGGTGCTATAAAAAATGACCACAAACATACTGGTTTAAATTAACATAAATGTATTATAATAAAGTTTGGAGGTCAGAATTTTAAAATCAGTCTCATTAGGCTAAAATTAAGGTGTCTGGAAGAACCATGTCTTCCACAAAGATCTAAAGGAACAATAGGTTTCCTTGACCTTCCTAGTTTGTAGAAGCCACAGGCAATCCTTAGCTTATGACCACTTTCTTGCCTCACCCCAACTTCTTGCTTCTGGTGTAACATAATTATGGATATTTTTGGTAAGGTACCAGAATAGGAAGGATGGATTAGAACTAATTTTGATATATAATAAACAAGTAGGGAGAGACTTTTGCAGTGTGTTTCAAGATGATGGCCCAAAGTTCCAAGAAAAGAGTGATTGTGTGGTTTGGATATTCATCTCCAAGGAAATAAAGCCTTATAATGCCTCTTCTAAATTGTATTAAGTCAGGATTCTCCAGAAAAACAGATCCAATAGGAGTTATATGTATACTTGGAGATTATATATGTTTTGTTGTTTTCCTTATTTACATCTAGATCTACATCTAGAGAGAGATTTATTATAGAAATTGGCTCATGCAATTATGGAAGTCAAAAAACCTCATGATCTGCTGTCTGTAAGCTAGAGAACCAGGAAACCAAGTGGTATGATTCAACCCAAGTTTGTAGGCCTGAAAACTGGGGCACTTGTGGTAAAATTCATGGTATGAATCTGATTACTTGAGAACCAGGAGTGCTGATGTCCAAGGACAGGAGAAAATGGATATTTCAACTCAAGAAGATAGAACTAATTTGTGCTTCCTCCACATTTTTGTTCTGTTAGGACCTCAGCAGACCAGATAATGTCCATCCCCATTTATGAGGGTGATGTATTTTATTTAATCTACTGATTCAAATTCTGTCTTCTGTAGACAGCCTCATAGACACACCCAGAAACAGTGTTTTACCATCTCTCTGGGTGTCCTTTAGCTCAACTTGACATGTAAAACAACGATCACATAAATATAATATGATCTTATGTGCAAATATGAAGCAAATAAGCAAAGAATATAAGACATACCATTACAGATATGTGATGAACAACATCATGGTGGGGAAAGAGGGCTTCAGAAATAAAGCAAAAGAAAGAAAAGAAAGGAGACAAAGCTGGGATTACCACTGCTGCTGCTTACAGCTCCCTCTTAAATAAAACTCTAGTGGGAATCAAGTGAAAGAAAGCCCTGTACTGTCAGGAGTTACTACTTTTTTTTTTCTTTTTTTTAATTGCGTAATGTTAGTCACCTTAAAGTACATCATTAGTTTTTGTTTTTGTTTTCTAAGATTTTATTTATTTATTGGACAGAGAGAGACACAGCAAGAGAGGAAACACAAGCAGGGAGGGTGGGAGAGGGAGAAGTAGGCTTCCTGCTGAGCAGGAAGCTGGATGTGGGGCTCCATCCCAGGATCCTGGGATCATGCCCTGAGCCAAAGGCAGACACTTAACAACTGAGCCACCCAGGTGCCCCAGTACATCATTAGTTTTTGATGTAGAGTTCCATGATTCATTGTTTATTTATAACACCCAGTGCTCCATAAAAACACTTTCTAACATGGGTACCTTGTTGCTATAGTCAGTTAAGCATCTGACTCTTGGTTTTGGCTTGGGTCATGATCTCAGGGTCTTGGAATTGAGCCCCTTGTCAGCTCTGCACTCAGTGAGGAGTCTGTTCCAGATTCTCTCTCTCCCTCTTCCTCTGCCCCTCCCCCTACTCACTTGGTCTCTAAAATAAGTAAATAAATCTTAAAAAAAAGACAAAACAAAACAAAAACAAACAAACAAAAAACCAAAAAGCCCAACACTTTCTAACAGATAGAATATGATTTGGAGTTACTTGTTTGGCATTTGTAGTTGTGTGCTGCTTGGTTTCTGTTGTGCCTCTTTTTGGAGCCTGAGGATTAGGATTATTTGTTTATTGTCATATGGAACTCAGGGAAAAAAAAAAAAAAACAAAATAAAACAAAGAAAAAAAATCCCTGGAAATTAGAGCTATATATAATCAAGATTCTCTGATTATAATATTATATTATATTATTATATATTACTATTTTTTTCTTTTAAAAAACAAGTTCTTAGGTTGGTCTTCTAAGTAAAATAGCCATCATTATCTATACCATGCATATTTAAAAATAACAATATCATGACAGTTTTTGAATAATGAATACTACAACTGTAAATTTAATATTGCAATCTTGTATAAGCAGTCATTTTGTTAAAAAATAAAATCCATTTTGGAGAACAGTTTGGGGCCAGGAATTTTAGGTGGCGTTGTTATATTTCTTTTCACTATACACTACTGTGACCTGAGAATAAAATAAGCATTTCTAATAATCACTGAAATCTTCAAATCAATCTCTATATTTATGAAATTAAGTACTAAATAATTTAGCTGATTAAAAACTTACTATTTTTGGTGTGAAGACACAACAATTAATATAAGCATGTTCATTAAAAATTTACTAACATGTCTAAGTTGACACTTTTCATTGTGCCCTATTATGGCAGAAAATATATACTCTTGGATCTTAAGTCTGGAAAAATGCTAGCAGTAGTAAATATGTAAGTGGCTACCTGGTGAAATTTACTTAAATGTGTTATCTTCCTATGAACTTATAGAGCTGTTGCTTATTTCATATTACTGAAAAGGACCAATTTTGTCTATTCTAGAATTAAAGCAATAAACACCTAAGTCAACAAAAAGAAAGATCTAAAAAATCCCCAAACTTTACATTTCAAGGAACTAGAAATAAAGGCCAAACTTATGAGGGAAGGCAGTAATAAAGATTAGAGAAGAAATAAATTGAATAGACTTAGAAAGACGATAGAAAAACTCAATGAGACTAAGAGTTGTGATTTTTTGAAAAGATAAGACTGAGAATTTTTTAGCTAAACTAAGAAAAAAAAGATTTAAAATTGAAGTAAGAGGAAAGATTAAAACTGTTACCGCAGATCTACAAAGGATCATAAAATATTACTACAGACAATTACATGACAACAAATTAGGTAATCCAGGAGAAATGGTTAAATTCCTAGAAACATACAACCTGCTAACACTAAATCATCAAGAAATAGAACATCTGAATAGGCCTGTAACTAGTAAGAAGATTTAATAAGTAATCAAAAATGTCCTACCAAAAAAAGAAAAAAAAAAAAAGTCTTTTACCCAAAAGAGCCCAGGATCAGATAGCTTCATTGGTGATTTCTACACTTCTTGAAATGCTAATGTTAACATTTAAAGAATTAGTGTCAATCCTTAAACTCTTCCAAAAAATTGAAAAGTAAGCAACACTTCCAAACTCATTTTATGAGGCCAGCATTACCCTGATATCATAGCCAGACAAAAACACTACAGGAAAAAATGACAAGTTAACTTCCCTGATTAGTGAAGATGCAAAAATCTTTACCAAAATACTAACCAAATTCAATTCAACAGAACATTAAAGGGATCAAACATCATGTGGGATTTATCCCTGTAGTGCAAGATGATTGAATGTATGCAGATTAATCAATGTGATCTATCACATTAACATAATGAAGGATAGAAACTGTATGATCATCTAAATAGCTGTAGAAAACGCATTTAACAAAATTCAACATCCTTTCATGATAAAAGCCCTCAACAAAGTGAGTAGAGGGGGAATGTACATTATGCAACAAAATATGACAAGCCCACAGCTAACATCATACTCAATGGTAAAAAGCTAAAGGCCTTTTCTCTAAAATCAGAAACAATATGAGAAGTCCCACTCTCACCACTTTTATTCAATATAATACTGAAAGTCCTAGCTGAAACAAGTAAGCAAAAGAAAATAAAATAAATTTTGAAAAGATATAAAGCTATTCAAATCAGAAAAGGTAAAATCATCTGTGGTTTTAGATGACATGATCTTATATATAGACAATTCTAAAGACACCAAAAACTCTTAGAACTTAACGAATGAATTCAGTGATGCTTCACTTTACAAAATCAATTTTTGTAAATCAGCTGCATTTCTATACACTAAAAATAAACTACCTGAAAGAAGAATGAGGAAAGAGCTCCCATTTACAATAGCATCAATACCTAGGAATAAATTTAACCAAACTGGTAAGACATTTACTTCCAGAAAACTTATGGAAAACTATAAGATATTTATAAAATAAATTGAAGTAGACACAGATAAGAGGAAATATTCTTTGATTGAAAGAATTGTGTTAAAATGTCCATACTACCTAAAGTGATTTATAGATTCAATGCAATCTCTACCAAAATTTCAAAGACATTCTTCATAGAAATAGAAAAAAAAAATCAATGCTAAAATTTTTGTGGAACCACAAAAGACTTCAAATGGCCAAAGGAATCTTGAGAAAGAACAAAGCTGGAGCTATTATACTTCTTGATTTCAAAAAATATTACAAAGCTATAATAAAACATCACATTACTGGAAGAAGACACATGACCAAAGGAACAGAATAGAGATCCTAGAAATAAACCCACACATGCACAGTCAACTAATCTTTGAGAAGGTTTTCTAGACCATACAGTGGGGTTAGGATATTGTCTTCAAAAAAAGGTGATAGGAAAACTGTATAGCCACTGGATAGAGTGAAATTGTATCTCTGTCTCATACCACTTAAAAAATTAACTTTGAATGATTTAAAAACTTCAGTTAAGATACAACAGAAACTCCTAGAAGAAATCGAGAAAAAGCTCCTTGATATTGGTCTTCTCAATTATATTTTATATATCAACACCAAAACCAAAGCAACAAAAGCAAAAATAAATTTGAGATTACATCAAACTAAAAACGGTATGTAGCAAAGAAAACGATCAACAGAATGAAAAAGCGTTCTATGATATGGGAAAAAATATTTGCAAACCATGTATCTAATAAGGACTTAATATCCAAGATATACAAGGAACTCATATAGCTCAATAGGGGAAGAAAAAAAAAAAAGCTGGACAAAGGAATAGGCATTTTTCCAAAGTAAATATTCAAATGGCCAAAGTGCTCACTGCTGCTAATCAAAAAAAAAAAAAAAAAAAAAAAAAAGGCAAATGAAAACCACAGTGTGATATGAGCTTATGAGTTAGGATGGTTAGTACCAAAAAGGCAAGGTATAAATTTTGGTTAAGATGTGAAGATGGAACCCATGTACACTGTGCATATGTAAGTTATTATAGCTACAATGGAAAATAGTATGGAGGTTCCTCTAACAGAGCTACAATGGAAAATAGTAAGGAGGTGCCTCTAACAATAAAGAATAAAAGTGTCATATGTTCCAGCTACCATACTTTTGGGTGTGTATCCGAAGGAGACAAAATCAGTATTTTTTAAAGATTTTATTTATTTGACAGACAGAGATCACAAGCAGGAAGAGAGGCAGGCAGAGAGAGAGAGGGGGAAGCAGGCTCCCTGCTGAGTAGAGAGCCTGAGGCGGGACTCCATCCCAGGACCCGGAGATCATGACCTGAGCTGAAGGCAGAGTCTTTAACCCACTGAGCCACCCAGGTGCCCCTACAAAATCAATATCTTATAGAGATATCTGCAATCCTCATTGCAGCTTCTTAACAATAACCAAGATATGGAAACAGTCTAAGTGTCCATCTGTGGATAGACTATATATATTAAATATCTCATATATATAATATCTCATATATATAATATGCCATATGTATATAATGAACTATTATTCAGTCATAAGAAAATGAAAAAAGGAAATTTGCATACTATGATGCTTCAAGAATACTTGAAAAAAGGATAGTTAAATATAAAAGCACATATTAGGACAACTTTATATGTTTCTTAAAGAATAAAAAAATGTTTTGTTATTTTTATTTTTAAATATTTATATTTTCTCTCAACCTTTACAATATTCAGCACTTTAGAATGTTAGAATTTACATTTCTCCATAAATGTCCTATATATTCTCCTATGAAGCCTGTCCTAAAAGGGGCATACTGTTAGATAATGCCTTTATATCGATGCTTAAGTAGACAATAAGAATGCTTGGGGAAGTTCTGGTGATGGTGAGTATGCAGTATATAATATGTTAGGAACTAAGTATATGGAAAGTAAAGAGGACTGAGAAATGCCAGTGTTGTTTTTGGATTTGATTAGTATTATCTTGAAGTTGTAGCCTCGTATTGCATAAGTTCAAATGATTTCAAGTTAGAATTTTAGTTATGCCATTTAGAAACATTGTGGCTTTGAGGAATTTCTTTAATTAACTGGAACTTCAGTTTCTTCACACATCAAATGTGATAGCAATACCTGCTGAATATGATTATTTTGAAAATTAAAATGGTTAACAGTTATATTGCACTTAACACAAAGTTCTAAAATGACTCAGAGCCTAGCATTCACTAAAAGAGTGTGATTGTTATTATTAGAATCAGAATTTGTGTTTGGTCTCCTGAGACAAATTAATATCTAGTCTTTTCTTTGGTTAATGGAAAGGGGTAGATCAAGGTGGGGAAGAAAATACTTGTTTTATCACTTCTACAGCATTTATACAAAAAGTTTTGTGTAGTTAGTTGTTTAGAACAAGGGGGTAATTTTTCCATGGAAACAAAGCTATAAATGGTAGCTAGTTCTTCAGACAAACCCACAGAACTTTATTTAGGCCATAATGTAGTTGAAATAATTTGCAATTGTAATGGAAAATTAGTAGGAAAATAATACTGTTGCAATACTACCAATTAAACAAAACAGAGAAAATAGAATAAAAATTAGTTCTTTTTATATTGAATTTTTAAGCTGACTGAAAACATTTAATTAAAAATGAAGGAGTGATTACTGAAAATTCTGTAGAAATTCTGAGGGTCACTTTTCAGAGTCTTTTCAGAATGATTACACTGCTCATTAAAACTGATCTGACATTTTGTTTTCTTTTATCTTTATTTCCACTTCAAATACAATGAAGAGATAATTAAGAGGAAAACAGAAGATGAATTAGATAATCTATTCTCCTGGTATTGGGAGAGAGAAATAGTTCAGGATAGGAGAGAGAGGAAAAGGCAGATTATTGAAGAGGGGAGTGGGAGTTTATTGAGAAAGGAGAGAGAGGGCATACCCACCGAGTAGAAAAAGGTACAAAGGAATAGAGGAAAAGGAAGAGAGAGGAGTGGAATTTGTTGAAGAGTTATATGCAATGTGAGACATGGGAAAATTTTTTTAAAGAATTAATCCATAGCATAAGCATCTTTTCTTTTTAAAGATTTTATTTATTTATTTGACAGAGAGAGAGAGAGAGATCACAAGTAGGCAGAGAGGCAGGCGGGGGTGTGGGGAGCAGGCTCCCTGCTGAGCAGAGAGCCTGATGGGGGGCTCAATTCCAGGACCCCGAGATCTTGACCTTAGCCAAAGGCAGAGGCTTAATCCATGGAACTACACAGGCACTCCCATAGTATAAGCATCTTATTGCAATATGAGTCAGCCTACTGTAAGGGTGAAATTTCATTAGTATATTAATATTTCTAAAAAAAACCCCATAATTTTGCATTCTACAAGAAAAAGATGAACACAGTGGAAATCATTTACTTTTCTTATGACCATCAAAGAAGGTCATAGGACAAACTCCCACCCAGAAATCTGAAAAATAGGAGAGTGCTGAGAATCTTAGCCCAGATCAGCTTACCAGGAGCAGAAACTCTGAGTCATATACTGATAGAACACTTACGTGGTAATTTTGACAAACTGCTGGAGACAGAATAAGAAACTCTATTAGAGGACCCAGTTTCAGGAGGTCTCTTTAGTTTTGTGGGTTTACTAACAGGAACCTTATTGGGTTCTCAATATGATGATCCTAGAAACTCCCCTCATGTTTCCTGTTTTGGATAGATGGGATGTCAACATTTAAAAATATATCCAAAGTCTTCCATATAACAGAAGCTTGTTAAAAGGAAATTAATTTACTACCTTATCACCTTAATAACTGGGGAAAGGGATATTAGCCAACTTCAGCCTTTCTGGCATACCCATCTCATCTAAGTTAAGAAAAACATAGTCCTAAGAAATATTTCTACCTGTCACAAGGTGTATACTTAGATCTACTGGGAGACTGAGAGTTAATCATAAATTTACAGAATACTTTTTCTACTCCATGCCTCAACACATCAACGGGGTTCCAGTATAACAGAGGATCATAATGGAAAGAGCTGTGTGAGTGAAGAAGTTCTTAGAGAAACCCACAAACAAACAAACAAGCAAAAAAACCCAAAAAAAGAAATCCAAGGACACTGTATGAAACAGGCCTCTGACAGATATTAAACACAGCCATGTTCCTATCTAGATTATCGTTAAAACTCATGTTGAAGCCCATTTACCCTTTTTTTTTTAATTTTTTACCCAATACATTACATCCAACTGTTAACAAAAACAAATAAAAAAGCCAAGGCCTGCTGAAAGATAATAAAAAACACAGTTTGAAAAGACAAAACAAACATCTGAACCAGACTCAGTTATTACCCAGATTTTGGAATCACCAATAGATACGGAATTTAAAATAAATATAATTGATATGTTAAGGTCTGTAAAGGAAAAAAAAAATAGCATGCAAAACAGATGAGTAATGTAACCAGAGAGAGGGGTATTCTAGAATAAAAGTAAAATAAAGCATTAGAAATCAACAACACTAACAAAGTAAAAATGCCTTTGATGGTCTCCTCAGTAGACTAGACACAATGGAGAAAGAATCTGAAATCTTTAAGTTGGAAGAATGGAAATTTTCCAGACTGAAATAGAAGAGAAAAAAGAATGAATTTATAAAACAAACAAGCAAGACGACAACAAACAAGAACTGTGGAACAATAACAAAAGGTGTGATATGCAGTTTTTTAATTGGAATACCAGAAAGGAAAGAGAAAGAAATGAAAGAAATATTTGAGGGGCACCTGGGTGGCTCAGTGGGTTAAGCCTCTGCCTTCAGCTTAGGTTGTGATCTCAGGGTCCTGGGATAGAGCCCTGCGTTGGGCTCTCTGCTCAGCAGGGAGCCTGCTTCCCCCTCTCTCTCTACCTGCCTCTCTGCCTACTTGTGACCTCTTTCTCTCTCTGTCAAATAAATAAATAAAATCTTTTAAAAAAAGAAATATTTGAAGCTATAATGACTGAGAGTTTTCCAAAGTTAATGACAGACACCAAACTAAAAACATAGGGAGCCAAGAAAGCCTCAAGCAGGATAAATATGAAACAGGCTATACTTAGGTATGTCATATCCAAATTTTGGAAAACCAAAACAACAACAAAAAATTGTGAAAGAAGTCATAGTAAAAGGAAAACAAAAATGCCTTATATATTGGAGAACAAGGTTAAGAATGGCATCCAACTTCTCTTCATGAACCATACAAAGAAGAATAAAATGGAGTGAAATATTTAAACTTCTGAAAAAAAACCCCCACCAATCTACCCTTCTTATGCAGCAAAATCATTCTTCAAAAGAGAAGGAGTCAAAGACATTCTCAGGCAAAATTATGGAAATTTATCACCAGTAGACCTGTCTTGAAATAAATATTGAAAATTCCTTAGAGAGAAAGAAATAAATATTGAAAATTCCTTAGAGAGAAAGAAATTCAGATGAACATAAAGAGAGTGAGAATGTTGGAGATAGGTTGTAAATTACTTGTATTTCCTATGGAGTGTTATTTGAAAGTGGACTTAGATTAGTTGTATAGATTATAATAGGTATATTGCAAAGACTAGGGTCACAGTTTAAAAAAAAAAGAAGTGATATGCTAAGGGTAGAGGGAAAATTACGAAGGCTCAATTATAACAATGAGGATAGGAAAAAAAAAGAAGAGGTGAAAAGAGAAAAAGAAATAGTGAGCATGTGCAACAATAGAAAACAAAAAGATATTAAATATTAAGGAAACTGTATAAGTAATCACTGTAAATGTAAGTGGCCTAACTCTAGTAATTAAAAGACAGAGACAGATTTAAAACAAAAGCAAAAACAAGACTCAAATATATGTTGTCTACAAGATACCTACTTTGAATATAAAAACCAAGATTTGGTTAAATGTAATGGCATGAAAAGATAGAACATGCTGATAGTAAATAAAAAGAGAGTGGGAATGACCATATTAATTTCAGACAAAGCAGACTTCAGAGCATCAAAGATAAGGTGGGGAATTACTTAATAATAAGGTGGTCAATTCTCCAATATATAATAATCTTTAATATGTAGACACTCAACATTACAGCATCAAAGTAAGAATTACATAAGGTAAAAACGGATGAACCAGAAGGAGAAATGACAAATCTATTACAGTTGAAGATTTTAATACCTATCCCTTTATCATTGATACTAGTAGACAGAAAATCAATAAGGATGAGACTTGAGCAACACCATTAATCAACTGTATTTAACACTTACAAAATGCTTTTTCCAACAACAGCAAAATAAGATCACATGGATCATTTACCAAAATAGACTACATTCTGGCTCATAAGTAACACCTTAACAAACTTAAAAGAAGAGAGATAATACAAAGTATGCTTTTAGACTACAGTGGAATTAAATAGAAATTTGTCACAAAAAGATAGCTGGAAAATTATATAGTATTTGTGATGAAATAACACAAATTTAATAACACATGGGTCAAAGAAGAAGTATTAAGAAAAAATATTTTAAATATTTTTTAACTAAATCTAAATGAAAATGCAACCTGTGAAAATTTGTGGGATGCAACCAAAGCAATGATTAGAGAGAACATTATAATATTCAATACATACATTAGAAAAGAGAAACAGAGCTGAAGTCATCATTTAAGCATCTACCTTAGGAAACTTAGAGAAGGAAGAGCAATTTAACCCTACACAAAGCAGAAGAAAAGAGAAGAGAAGAAAAGAAAAAAACATGGATAGGAACTTTGACACTGAAAATAAATGGAAAAAACAAAAACAAAAACAATGAAAATCAAAAGCTGTTCATTGAAAAGTTAGTTAGAATTGATTAGTCTGTAGCCTGGATAACCACAGAAAAAAGATAGAAGTCATAAATTACTAACATCAGAAATACTAACATCATTACCAATACTAGGACACTAAAGTATTAAAAATAATATTATGTGTAACTCTGTGTGCTTAACCAATTTTGGTTAAATGGACCATTTCTTTGAGAGACATATACTATTAACATTCCCAGATAGAGAAGTATAAGTTTGAGTGGAAATGTAACTATTAGAGAAATTGAATTAACACCTAAGAATCTTCTCCAAAAGGAAGACACTAGGGCTTAAATGTTTTCATTTGTGATTTCTAGCAAATATGAAAAAAGGTATGGTCCCAATTTTCTAAAGTCTCTTTCAGGAAAGGGAAGCAGAGGGTACACTTTCTAAATCATTCTATGATGCCAGCACTACCTTAATAACAAAAGCAAATGAAGATACTGTAAGAAAGGAAAACTACAGGCTGGTATCTCTTATGAAGATACAAAAATTCTCAACAAAATGTTAGAAACAGAATTAAACAAATTCTACACCAAGACTAGGGAAGATTTATTCTAAACATGCAAAGCTGGTTGCCCATATGAAAACCAGTTATTAAAACCAACCAATGAATAGGCTGGGTAATGATGATGAATCATACAAACATATTGATTGATACAGAAAAAGTTTTTTTTTTTTTAAGATTTTATTTTTATTTATTTGACAGAGAAAGAGAGAGATCACAAGTAGGCAGAGAGGCAGGCAAGAGAGAGGTGGGAAGCAGGCTCCCTGCCGAGCAGAGAATCGGATTTGGGGCTTGATCCCAAGACCCTGAGACCATGACCTAAGCCAAAGGCAGAGGCTTAACCCACTGAGCCACCCAGCCACCCCTAGAAAAAGTATTTGACAAAATCCAATATTCAATCAATTAAAAAAACTCACCAAACAAGGAATAGAGAACTACCTCAACTTGATGGAGAACATATACAAAAACCCTTCAGTTAGCATAATATTTAAAGGTGAGAGCTGAATGCTCTCCTTCAAGGTGAGCTGAATGCTCATCTTAAGACTGTGAACAAGATAATGGTGTCTTCTTCACCACTTCTATTCAACATCATATTGGAAGTCTTACCTTGTGCAATAAGGCAAGAAAGGTAAAACAATGTGTACAATTTGAGAAAGAAGAACTAAAATTATCTTTGTTCACAAATGGCATGATTGTCTATGTACAATATCATAAAGAAATGCTCAAAAAACAAACATACAACTTTTGGGATTAATGTGCAACTGTAGCTGAAGTCACAGGACACAAGGTTAATATACATAGTTCAGTTGCTTTCCTTTTCACCAGCAATGAACCATAGAGATTGAAATTAAAATACAGTAACATTTACAAAGCTCCCCAAAATCAAATACTTCAGTATAAATCAAACAGATTCTATATTTAGATTATATATATATGTATATATATATATACATGCATATATATATAAAATCATATATATAGATAGAGATTCTGTATTTAGAAAAATAGAAAAACTCAAAGAATGATTAAATGGAGATATATTTAATAGTCATAGATTAGAAGACGCAACTAATAGATTAGAAGTTTCAATTAGAAGATCCCAATTACTCTAACTTGACCAATGCAATCTCAGTCAAGTGAAGCTATTTTATGGAGTTTGCAAAGTGATTTTAAAGTTTATATGGAAAAATCAGAGACCCAGAATATCCAATACAATATTGAGGAAATTAAAAAAAAATAATAAAAATAAATAAATAAATAAAAAGGCTGACATTGACTACCTTAAAGGCTTGCTATAAAAATACAATGGGTAAGGGGTGCCTGGGTGGCTCAGTGGGTTAAGCCTCTACCTTCAGCTCAGGTCATGATCCCAGGGTCCTAGGATTGAGCCCCACATTGAGGCCTCTGCTCAGCAGGGGCCTCCTTCCCCCTCCCCCTCTGCCTGCCTCTCTGCCTACCTGTGATCTCTCTCTCATTCTCTCTCTGTCAAATAAATAAATAAAATCTTTAAAAAAAATACAATGGGTCTGTAAGAGAAGAAGATGGCAGTGGAGTAGGAAGACCTTCATCGCATGAACACAACTAGGTAACTTTCAAATCATCTTAAATACCCCAGAAATTGACCTGAAGACATCAGAATGAACTCCATAATTGAAAGAAGAGGCCACACTGAAGAAGCAGACTATATAACTGGCTTTTCTAACACAGAGAAGGAGGCAGAATTCTAGGAAAAGAATGCCAAGGTGGAGGAATTTATCCCAAATGAAAGAATAAGATAAGGCTGTAGTCAAAGATCCAAGCAAAACAGGTATAAATAGCATGTCTGATAGAGAAAGCAAAAATCATAAGGATACTCACTGAGTTTGAGAAAAGAAGATATCAATGAGACACTTACCACAGAGATAGAAGAGTTAAAAAAGAATTATAGGGTACCTGGATGGTACAGTCAGTTAAACAGCTGACTCTTGATTTTGACTCAGGTCCCACTTCCAGCTCTGCATTCAGCAGGGAGTCTTGAGGACTCTCTCCCCTCCCCACGTCTGCTCCCACTCATGTGCATTTTCTCTCTCTCTCTCTCTCAAATAAATCTTAAAAAAAGAAGAAAAAAGAAAGAATCAATCAGAGATGAAGAGTGCAGTAAATGAAATTAGAAACAGGCTTATGCATGGGGCACCTGGGTGGCTCAGTGGGTTAAAGCCTCTGCCTTCGGTTCAGGTCATGATCCCAGGGTCCTGGGATCGAGCCCCGCATCGGGCTCTCTGCTCAGCGGGGAGCCTGCTTCCCTTCCTCTCTCTCTGCCTACCTCTTTGCCTACTGTGATCTTTGTCTGTCAAATAAATAAATAAAATCTTAAAAAAAAAAAAGAAACAGGTTTATGCAATGAATAGCAGGATAGAAGAAGCAAAGGAATAAACTAGTGACTTGGAAGATAAAGTTATAGAAAGTAATGAAGCTGAACAAAAGAGAGAAAGAAGAATTATGTAACACAATAAGACTTAGGGAACTCAGTGACACTATCAAATGTAATAATATCCCTATTATAGGAGTCTCAGAAAAAGAAGAGAGAGAAAGGGGACCAGAAAATTTGTTTGAAGAAATAATAGATGAACATTTCCCTATTCTGGAAAAGGAAATGCATCCAGATCCAGGAGACACAAAGACCTCCCATCAAAATCAACAAAAGGAGGCTAAGACATACTGTAAGTAAATTTGCAAAATATTCTGATAAACTAAAAATCATAAAAGCAGCAGTAGAAGGACAAAAGTAGTCCTTAACTTACAAGGGAAAACCCATTAGGCTAGCTGGAGATTTCTCAACAGGAACTTGGCAAGCCAGAAGGGAGTGACATGATATATGTAAAGTGCTGAATGGGAAAAATATGTGCCGAGAATACTCTATCCAGCAAGGCTGTCATTCACAATAGTAGGAGAAATAAAGAATTTTCCAGACAAACAAAAACTAAAGGAGTTCATGACCACTAAACCAGTCCAGCAAGAAATATTTAAGAGGATTTTTTGAGTGAAAAGGAGAGACCAAAAGTGACAAAGACAAGAAAGGATCAAAGAAAATCTCTAGAAGCAATGATAAAACAAATAATAAAATGGCAATACATGCATTTCTATCAATAATTACCCTGAATGTAAATGGACTAAATGCTCCAATCAAAAGACATAGGGTATCAGAAGGGACTTAAAAAAAAAAAAATCCATCTACATACTGCCTAGAAGAGACTCATTTTAGACCCAAAGACACCTGCAGATTAGAAATGAGGAGATGGAGAAAACTTTATCATACAAATGGATGTCAAAAGAAAGTTGGAGTAGGAATAGTTATACCAGACACACTAGATTTTAAACTAAAGACTAACAAGATACAGAGAAGGACATTGTATAATCATAAAGTGGAAAATTGAACAGGAAGATACAATTGTGAATACTTATGCACCTAACATGGGAACACATCAATATATAAAACAATAACAAGCATAAATAAATTGATAATAATACACTAATAGTAGAGGACTATAACACTCCATTTATGTAAACGGACAGATCATATAAATGGCAAATAGACAAGAAAGCAGTGGCTTCGAATGACACAGTGGATCAGATGGACTTAACAGATAAATTTAGAACATTCCTTCCTAAAACAGCAGAATACAAATTTTTTTCAAGTGCACATGGAACATTCTCCAGAGTAGGTAACAGAGCAATTCTCAACCACAACAAAAAGAATGAAGTCATATCATTCACTTTTTCTGACCACTATGCTATGAAACTAGAAGACAACCACAAGAAAAAGCCTGGTGATAGGTATTAAGGAGGGCACGGATTTCATGGAGCACTGGATGTTATATGCAAACAATGAATCTTGGAACACTACATCAAAAACTAATGAGGTACTTTGTGGTGACTAACATAACACAATAAAAAATGGGTTAAAATAAAAAAGAAAAAGAAATCTGGAAAGACCACAAATACATGGAAGTTAAACAATAGGCTACTAAGCAATGAATGAATCAACCAGGAAATCAAAGAAGAAATTTTAAAAACTATACATGGAAATAAATAGAATGGAAATATACATGGAAATAAATGTGTTTCCAATAAAATGGAAACACAACAGTCCAAAACCTTTGGGATACAGTAAAAACACTCTCAAGAAGAGGATATAGCAATTCAGGTCTACCTCAGGAAGCAAGAAAAATCTCATGAACAACCTAACCTTACACCTAAAGGAGGTAGAAGAATGACAACAAACAAAGCCTAAAGCCAGCTGAAGAAAGGACATAATAAAGATTAGAGCAGAAATATTTGATAGTAGAAACTAAAAGCAAACAACATCAACAACAACAAAAAAACAATAGAATGGATCAATGAAACCAGGAGCTACTTCTTTGAAAAAATTAATAAAATTGATAAACTTTTAGCCAAACTTTTCAAAAAGAAAAGAAAGGACCCAAATAAATAGAATTTCAAACATGAGAGAATAAATAACAACCAACACCATAGAAATACAAACAATTTCAAGAAAATATTATGAAAAACTGTATGCTAACAAATTGGACAACCTAGAAGAAATAGACACATACCTAGAAATATATGAATTACCAAAACTGAGACAAGGAGAAATAGAAAGCTTGAACAGACTGATACCCAGAGAAGAAACTAAATCAGTAATCAAAAAACTCCCAACAAACACAAGTATAGAACCAGATGGCTTCACAGGTGAATTCTACCAAACATTCAAAGAAGATTTAATACATATTCTTCTCAAACTACTTCCAAAAAATAGAAAAGGAAGGAAAACTTCCAAATTCATTCTAGGATGCCAGCATTACCCTGACACTAAAATCAGGTAAAGACACTACTGAAAAAGAGAACTACAGGCCAATATCCTAATGAACATGGATGCAAACATTCTCACCAAAATACCAGCAAACTGAATCCAACAATACATTAAGAAAATCATTCATTATAATCATGTGGAATTTATTCCTGGGTTGCAAGTGTTGTTCAATATTTGTAATTCAATCAATGTAATACAGCACATTAATAAAATAAAGCATAAGGACCAAATGATCATTTCAGTAGATGCCAAAAAAGCATTTGACAAACACAACATGGATTAATGATAAAAACCTTCAACAAAATATGTTTAGAGGTAACATACCTCAACAAAATAAAGGCTATACATGAAAAATCCACAGCTAATATCCTAAATGGGGGGAAAACTCAGTTTTTCCTCTACAGTCAGAAACAAGACAAGGATGTCCATTCTCACCACTTTTATTCAACATAGTACTAAAAGTCTTAGCCTCAATAATCAGACAATGAAAAAGAAAAGGCATCCTCACTGGCAAAGAAGAAGTCAAAGTTTCACTTTTTGCAGATGACATGATACTCTATTGAGAAAACCTGGAACATTCCTCCAAAAAACTGCTAGAACTGATCAATGAATTCAGAATAGCCACATAAGACAAAATCAGCATACAGAAATCTGTTGCATTTCTATACACCAATAATGAAGCAGCGGAAAGAGAAATTAAGGAATCAATCCCATGTGTGAATGCAGCAAAAACAATAAGATACCTATTAATAAACCTAATCAAAGAGGGAAAGCCCTGTATTCTGAAAATTATAAAACACTGATAAAATAAATTAAAGACGACACAAAAAATGGAAAGAATTTCCATCTTCATGGTTTGGAAGTACAGATATTGTTAAAATAACTACACTGCCCAAAGCAACCTGCAAGCAGGTTGAAAATACCACCAGAGTTTTTCATAGAGCTAGAAAAAAACAATCCTAAAATTTGTATGGAATCACAAAGACCTTGAATAGCTAAAGCAACCTTGAAAAAGCAAAGCAAAGCTAGAAGCACTACAATTCCAGACCTCAAGTTATATTACAAAGCTGTAGTGATCAAAACAGTATGGTATGGGCACAAAGACACATAGATCAGTAGAACAGAATAGAAAAATGTTTCCACAACTATATGTCAACTGATCTTCAACAAAGCAGGAAAGAATATCCAATTTTTAAAAAAAGTCTCTTCAACAAATGTTTGAAAAACTGGACACCATCTGGCAAAAGAATGAAACTGGATCACTTTCTTACACTGAAGACAAAATAAATTCAAAATGGAATAAGCATCTAAATGTGAGACTTGAAACCATTAAAATCCTAGAAGAAAAGGTAGGCAGTAACCACTTTGACCTTGGCCCTAGGAACTACTTTGTGGATATCTCCCCTGAGGCAAGGGAAACAAAAGCAAAAATAAACTATTGGGAGTTCATCATAAACATAAAAATCTGCATAACGAAGGAAACAACAAAATTAAAAGGCAACTATGGAATGGGAGAAGATATTTACAAATAACATATGTCATAAAGGGTTAGTATCCAAAATATATAAAGAACTTACCTAACTCAGCACACAGAAAAGGAATAAACCAGTTAAAAAATGGCCAGAGACATGAATAGACATTTTTCCAAAGAAGAAAATACAGACGACCAACAGACACATGAAAAGATGATTAACATCACTCGTCATTAGGGAAATGCAAGTCAAAACTACAATGAGATATCACCTCACATCTTTCAGAATGGTTGAAATCAACAACACAAGAAACAGCAGGTATTGGCAAGGATGTGGAGAAAAGGGGAACCTTCTTGCATTGTTAGTGGGAATGTAGACTGGTTCAGTCTCTCTGGAAAACAGTAGGGAGGTTTCTCAAAAAGTTATAAGAAGAATTATAGTATGGTCCAGCAATTATACTACTAGGTATTTACTCAAATGATAGAAAAGTACTGATTTGAAGGGACACATGCATGCTAATATGTATAACAGCAATATCAACAATAGCCAAATTATGGAAAACAGCCTAAATGTCCATGGACAAAGATGTAAGATAGATATATACATGTGTGTGTATATATATATATACACATATACATATATATATACACACACATATATGTATATATATACATATATAATATTATATTTATAATAGATATTAGAATATTACTCAGCCATAAAAAGGAATTACATCTTGTCATTTGCAATGACTGAAAGAGTTAGAAAGTATTATGCTAAGCTAAATAAGTCAGAGAAAGACAGATACCATATGATTTTACTCCTGTATGAAACTTAAGAAAAAAACAAAGAAAGAAGGAAAAAAAATAAAAGAGAGGAAAGCTGAGAAACAGATTCTCAACTATAGAGAATAAACTGAGGATTGCTGGATGGGAGGTGAGTGAGGAGTGGGTTAAATAGGTGATGGGATTAAGGTGTGTACTTGTGATGAGCTGGATATTGTATGTAAGTGTTCAAATAATATCTTGTACACCTGAAACTAATATTAAACTGTTGGTTAATTAACTGGGATTCAAGTAAATACCTGGAAACACACACACACACACACACACACACACAGGCAAACAAACAAAACAAAACAAAGTAAAAATCTGCAGTATTCAAGCCAGTATTGGTGAACAAATAAATACATGGAGATCAGTAGGACTGCATAAAAAGCACACAAATAAATCAAATAAATACAAACAATAAATAAAATGCAAACAAATATAGTCAATGAGTCTTTGAGAAACAAACACAATTCAATGGAGAGAGAACAGTTTTTCAACAAATAGTGCTGGAAGAATTGGTCATCCATAGGCAATAAATAAAAACAAATTTTAAAAAATTTTATTCTCCAAAGTGGCTGCATCAACTTACATTCCCACCAACAGTGTAAGAGGGTTCCCCTTTCTCCACATCCTTTCCAACACACGTTGTTTCCTGTCTTGTTAATTTTGGCCATTCTAACTGATGTAAGGTGGTATCTCAATGTGGTTTTATTTTGAATCTCCCTGATGGCTAGTGATGATGAAGATTTTTTCATGTGTCTGAAAGCCATTTGTATGTCTTCATTGGAGAAGTGTCTGTTCATATCTTCTGCCCATTTTTTGATATGATTATCTGTTTTGTGTGTGTTGAGTTTGAGAAATTCTTTATAGATCCTGGATATCAACCTTTTTGTCTGTATTGTCATTTGCAATTATCTTCTTCCATTCCGTGGGTTGCCTCTTTGTTTTCTTGACTGTTTCCTTTGCTGTGCAGAAGTGTTTGATCTTGATGAAGTCCCAAAAGTTCATTTTTGCTTTTGTTTCCTTTGCTTTTGGAGACATATTTTGAAAGAAGTTGCTGTGGCTTATATGGAAGAGGTTACTGCCTATGTTCTCCTCTAGGATTCTGATGGATTCCCGTCTCACGTTGAAGTCTTTTATCCATTTCGAGTTTATCTTTGTGTATGGTGTAAGAGAATGGTTGAGTTTCATTCTTCTACATATAGCTGTCCAATTTTCCCAGCACCATTTATTGAAGACTGTCTTTTTTCCACTGTATATTTTTTCCTGCTTTGTCGAAGATTATTTAACCATAGAGTTGAGGGTCCATATCTGGGCTCTCTACTCTGTTCCACTGGTCTATGTGTCTGTTTTTATGCCAGTACCATGCTGTCTTGGTGATCACAGCTTTGTAGTAATGCTTGAAATCAGGTAACGTGATGCCGCCAGTTTTATTTTTGTTTTTCAACATTTCCTTAGTGATTCGGGGTCTCTTCTGATTCCATGCAAATTTTAGGATTATTTGCTCCAGCTCTTTGAAAAATACCAGTGGAATTTTGATCGGAATGGCATTGAAAGCATAGATTGCTCTAGGCAGTATAGACATTTTTACAATGTTTATTCTTCTGATCCAAGAGCATGGAATGGTCTTCCATCTTTTTGTGTCTTCTTCAATTTTTTTCATGAGTGTTCTGTAGTTCCTTGAGTAAAGATCCTTTACCTCTTTGGTTAGGTTTATTCCCAGGTACCTTATGGTTCTTGGTGCTATAGTGAATGGAATCGATTCTCTAATTTCCTTTTCTGTATTTTCATTGTTAGTGTATAAGAAAGCCACTGATTTCTGTACATTGACTTTGTATCCTGCCACATTACTGAATTGCTGTATGAGTTCTAGTAGTTTGGGGGTGGAGTCTTTTGGGTTTTCCATATAAAGTATCATGTCATCTGCGAAGAGAGAGAGTTTGAATTCTTCATTGCCAATTTGGATACCTTTTATTTCTCTTTGTTGTCTGATTGCTGTCACTAGGACTTCTAATACTATGTTGAACAAGAGTGGTGAGAGTGGGCATCCTTGTCGTGTTCCTAATCTCAACGGGAAGGCTGCAAGCTTTTTCCCATTGAGGATGATATTTGCTGTGGGTCTTTCATAGATAGATTTGATGAAGTTCAGGAATGTTCCCTCTATCCCTATACTTTGAAGCGTTTTAATAAGGAATGGATGCTGGATTTTGTCAAATGCTTTATTTATTTTTATTTTTTAACTCTTAAAAAAAAAGATTTTATTTACTTATTTGACAGAGAGAGAGAGATCACAAGTAGGCAGGGAGTCCAGCACTGAGAGAGGGGGATGCAGGCTCCCTGCTGAGCAGAGAGCCCCATGTAGGACTCGATCCCAGGACCCTGAGATCATGACCTGAACTGAAGGTAGAGGTTTAACCCACTGAGCCACCCAAGTACCCCTAAAAATTTTGTTAAATTGAGCCTAGATGCAGACCTTACGCTTTTCACAAAAATTATCTTAAGATGTATCGTAGACAGAGATGTAAGCAAATGCTATTAAAAATGCTAGAAAATAACATAGGAAAAAAACTAGGTAATCTTGGGTTTAACAATATTTTTTTGATAAAAAAATACCAATAAAAATCACAATCTATGGGGAAAAAAGTTGATAACTTGACTCTGTTAAAATTAAAAGTATCTACTCTCCAGAATACATTATTAGAAAAATGAAAAGACATCCCATAGGCTGGGAGAAAACACTTGCAATATTCATATCTGGCAAATAACTAGTATCTATTTTTTTTAATTCCTAAAACCAAATGACAACCCAGTTAAAAATGGACAAAATCTGGATATCTTGCCAAAAATGACACACAGTTGTCAAATAGGCATATAAAAGATGCCCAACATGAATTTTCATTAGAGAATTGCTAAATAAAATAAGATACCATTATATACCTATAAAAGTGGCTAAAATCCAAGACACTAAAAATACCAAATGCTGATCAAGATGTGGAAAAATAGGTGTATCATTTATTACTAGTGAGAATGCAAAGTGATACAGCTACTTTGGAAGTCCATTTGGCTGTTACTTAGTGTAGGGGTTCAAGGAGTTTTGGGACTACACAAAGATAAGGATGTGGGCATGAGAAGTAGTAACACAAGTTTTACACATGAGGGAGTTATCACCCAAAAAAGAGCAGGGCAAGCGAATTACTGGGGAGAGGGGATTTGTGTGTCTAAATGATGTCTCTCAGTAACATGATAGACCATGTCTGGATCAGAGAACTCTGAAGGGCATTAGTGGCTTGAGGTTTTACAACCATAAGTCTCTAACTCATCAATGACCAAGGAACACTGGATTAGTTTTCACAGTGCTAAGACCTTAATAGTGCCCTCCTCCATTCATATGTTGAAACCCTAGCCTCCAAGGTGATGATATTTGGAAATGAGGCCTTTGGAAAGCAGTCAGGTTTAGATAAGTCATGAGGATAGGATGCTCATGATAGAATTAGTCCCTTATAAGAAAAGGTAACCATCTGCAAGTCGGGAAGAGATCTCAATTGAATTGACTCACACCCTGATGTTGGACTTCTCAGTCCTCAGAATTTTGAGAACATAAATTTGCTATTTAAGCCACCCCATTTATGGTATTCTGTTATGGCAGCCTGGGCTTATGCAAAGCAGGCAAGCTTAGGCAAACAAGCACATTTGCTTGTTTAACTTGAGTTTATAGCTGATACACTTGCAAGATAATGGGTCTCACCCTATGGTGAAAACATTAAAAAAAAATACTGGGGCCAATATACAGAGACCATCTTTGGATCATTCCTTAATATTTACAAAACTAAACACAGTCTTACCTTATGATCCAGCAATCACACTCCTAGCTATTTACATAATTGAGTTGAAAACTTATGTTTGCACAAAAACCAGTGCATGAATGTTTAGAGTAACGTTATTCATAATTGCCTAAAACTGTTGGTATCCAAGATAACCTTCAGTATTTGAATGGACAAACTGTTATGTATATGCAACGCAGTATCATTCAACAGTAAAAGAAATGAGTTAGCAAGCCATTAAAACACATGAAAAACATCAAATATATATTGTTAACTAAAAGAAATCAATCTGAAAAGGCTACATATTCTACGATTCTAATTATATGATAGTCCAAAAAAGGCAATATCATAGAGATATTAAATGTGCCTGAGTCCACACTGATATAGTTAAATAAATTAACAAATAGATGAGAAGAGAAAAATCTGTATCAAAAAATTAAAAATAATTTATGTAGATATTCTACCCTAAAGGAAGAGAAATGTAACTTTCACTCAAGTGTGGGTTTCACAGTGGCTTCCTTCCAAAGAGTAAAGCATGGGATTGGGAAGGGGGAGAGAAAAACAACTCTATATCAGAGTAACTTGAGAAGCACTTGATATTGTAAGTCAACGGTCTTGATAACTTGATAAACAGACCTATCAAAGTCAAATGTCAGGGGTGCCTGGATGACTCAGTGGGTTAAAGCCTCTGCCTTCAGCTCAGGTCATGGTCTCAGGGTCCTGGGATCGAGCCCCTCATCGGGCTCTCTGTGCAGCAGGGAGCCTGCTTCCTCCTCTCTCTGCCTGACTCTCTGTCTACTTGTGATCTCTGTCTGTCAAATAAATAAATACAATCTTAAAAAAAAAAAGTCAAAAGTCAAATCATGTTGATATATGATGTGATAAAAATGACAATTACCTCTACATAATTTTTCCCAAAATCCATAACCCCAATCTAACCATTAGAAAAACATCAGGCAAATTCTAATAGAGTAACAGTCTACAATATACCTTTTCAGTATTCCTTAAAACTGTCAAGATCATCAAAACTAAGGAAAGTTTGAGTAGCTGTCATAGCCAGAGAAGCTATTGAAATCCTGGATAGCTTCCTGGAAGAGAAAAAGATGTTAAGTAAAAAGTAAGGAAATCTGAATTAACTGTGGACTGTGAATTAACAATAATATTTCAATATTGGTTCATTAATTTAAAAAATATACTATAGTAATACAAGCTATTAATATTAGGGTAAACTGTGTTTGGGGGAAGGGAGGTGGTATATGGGAACTCTATGCAATATGTACTAGGGGCGCCTGGGTCTCTCAATGGGTTAAAGTCTCTGCCTTCAGCTCAGGTCGTGATCCCAGGACCTGGGATCGAGCCCCACATTGGGCTCTTTGCTCAGTGGGGAGCCTGCTTCCTCCTCTCTCTCTCTGCCTGCCTCTCCGCCTACTTGTGATTTCTGTCTGTCAAATAAATAAATAAAATCTTTAAAAAAATATGTACTATATGCTCAGTTTTATATGTATCCAAAACTGTTCAAAAATGTAAGGTATATTATAAAAATAAATGTATTTAATACAATATTTATCATTACAACTGATGTTTCATTTTCATTTTTTTATAAGAGTCTGAAAAGCAAGGTCCTGGGAAGAAGATTAAAAGAAAAAATGTGTGGGGAAGTTGTTGACCTATACGTTCTCAAAAGAGATGTCAGCCTAAATTAATTGGCTTGCCTTTAGGATATTTTGTTGTAGAGTGCCTTGAGGGTGTTTTAAGAATGGGAAATCACTGGGTGAAGCATGGAAGATACATGTAATAACTATGTTTCTAACTAATAAATAACATACTGTCTCTATTAATGAAGAGAAAGTAAATCTTTAACAAACTTCATTGTCAGTAACTTTTCAGTTGAGGAAATAAGGAAGAAGTGTAGGAGACATTATTCTTACTATCAGAAAGATATCAATAGTAAAATGCAAAGGTTTAAAAATAGCAATAATTCATTTGCCAGTACACACACACACACACACACACACACAGCCCTCTTAGAGTGCGGAAGTACTTAAATAAGGAAAGGAAAATGTGAAAATCTATAAGCAATACTCAGGGAAGAAAAGATATATAAGTTTAATTCTAGAAGTTATATTTCACCCAACCACCCATCTATTCCTTCATTGTTTCAAACACTTATTAAGTGGCTACTACAAGCCAATCTTATCTAAACCCTGGAGGTATAATGGTGACTAAAACAGAGAAGGATTCTGCTTCATGGATCTAATGATTCCAGTGAGATACAACAGGAAAAAGCTACTAGATAAAATAGTATGTAGTAAATGATTTAATTCAGGTAACACAAAGCCATAAAGAAAACAAAGCAGGGTGATTATATGGATAGTGATTGGATGAAGGTGTTTTAGATAAAGTGATCAGGAAGAAATTTCTAACAAAAATTGAAATTTAAGTATATAAATGATGAAGAGAAGTTATTTTGTGAAGATTTTGAGGGGGAAAATACCAGGAAAATTGAAGTAAGAATTAGCTTTGCTAGTCCAGAAGTAATGAGACTGATGTGTTTGGAATAAAATGCTAGAGGAGAGTCTGCATTGACAAACACAGTGAGGTAGATGATTGTTGGGCCATGTGAGGTTTTGCACACTACTGGAGAGTGTCTGGATATATTCTTTGTGAGAAGGAAAACAATCAGAATTAATGGCAAATAAATGATATCACCAGATAAAAATATTTAAAGAAATACATTGATTGTCATGTAGGTAACAGACTGCAGGGAAACAAGGGTGGAGGCAAGGTGACCAAATTTATACTACTGAAGTGATCAAGGTGGTAGTTGAGAGTGGTAGGGAGAGTATAATAGAATTGGAAAAAGAAGTGGTCAAAAATTGGATGTATTTCTGAAAGGAGACTCAAAATAATTTGCTCAAGAATCAGATAAGGCAGTACAAGAAAGATGACACCAATCTGTTTTGATCTGAGTTATTAGATAAACAGACTTGGCACCTGGGGAAGATAGGAGAAAAAAATATTTTTTGTAGAGACATTTGGCAAGTGTTATGGTTTGAATATTTGCTGTTTTAGATATTTATCAGACATGACAGTTTAGAATGATTGCTTACTATTTTACTAATATACATTATGTATTTTCAATTTAGATGTAACTCATTGAAGATAAGACCATTTCTGTTTTTCCAACATTATCTGTTACATGTAAGGAACAGAACTAGAACAAATATGTAATAGCAAGTGAATTATAAATTTAAGTCTCCAGCCTGGACTTTCTCCCTAAACTACAGACACATATTTTTAACTACTTATTAGACATCTCTATTTGATGTTTAATAGGTATCTAAAACTTAATGTTTAGAGATTGAGCCTTTGATATTCTCTCCCAAACTGATCACCCAATAGTGTTTACCATCTCCCTAAATGGTAACTCTGTTCTCCCAGTTGCTCAAGTCATAAAATGTGTAGCCTTTGATGACTCTGCTTTTTCTAACATTCCACATACAATCCATTAACAAATTCTATCAATTCAGTAATGGTATAGAATAGTTATCAGCATTTATTCAGAATTTGTTTGCACCTCCATGCCTTTACTACTGCTTTTGTTGCTACATCTCCAGTCCAACCTACATTACTCACACCTTGATTTTTGCAATAGTCCCATAAGTCCCATAATATATTCTTGATTGCATAAAACCAGTATTTTCTCAACAGCAATTAGAATAACACTGTTAAAATGTAAGGTGTATGCAGCTGCTTCTCTGTTGATTTGGGGGGCTTTTCATCTAAATCAGAATTAAAGTCAAAGTCTACATGGCTTGCAAAACCTTTATGAACTGGACACTGTTATCCTTCTTTGCTAATTTCTGTCTCTCTCTTTCTGCTCACTTTGCTTTAGCTGCTTAGACTCTTGAATATCTCTAAACCCTACTAGTCAGTCTCCTTGAGCCTTTGCTCTTCTCTCCAATTGGATTGTTCCTTCCCAGATATTTCAAGTCTTGCTGATTCATCAGATTTGTCTCTTCACTCAGTGAATCCTTATTCAAAGTCTCTAAAAACTGTAATTTTCTCATTCCTTAAAATTTCTTTTATTTAGCTTTATTATTTTACAAAAGGGTTCATATTCATCTTTTGTTTATTTACTATCACTAGGAGGAAAGCCCTATAAGGATTGCAATATATCCATTGTTCCTAGAAGATTTTCTGGCACAAAATCAACATTCAAAAATTATCTGTTGAATTGAAAGAACAAATGAATCACCAAAGATAATTTGCTGGATTAATTTAAAACAAGCTAAATTTGGGATGCCTGTGTGGCTCATTCAGTTGAGTATCTGACTCTTGATTTCTGCTCAGGTCATGATCTCAGGGTCAGGAGATCAAGGCCCTCTTTGGGCTCCATGCTCAGCGGGGAGTCTGTTTGTGATTCTCTCTCTTCCTCTGCCCCTCCCAACCCTACACACTCTTTCTCTCTTAAAAACAAACAAAAACAGACTAAATCTGATGTCCTAACCTGTCTTGTCTCAGTTAATGTGACTTATTAAATCATGGCACTAGTTTTGTCACTGTAGTCAACTTATTTCATGTAAATTATATAAATTGAATATTTAGAATAAAAATTTTGTTAAAAACAACACACAACTAATAAATCATTCAACACTACATCAAAAACTAATGATGTACTACATATGTTGACTAACTGAACATAATAAATAAATAAATGCATACATAATACATACATACATACATACAAGTTTCTGATCAAACCTAAGTAGCTATAGGTTTCAAAATGTTGAGTAATATTTTTGGGGAGTTGTTGTTTTCTAAATAAGAATATTGAAATATCACAGCAAAAGAATGAATTAGTGTTAAAGTGAAGAAGAAAAATCTACAAGAAACAAATGGAGTTATTTCTGTATTATTTACTCCATCATAACAAAATCAGTTTTTCTTGTATCCCCTCTTTTCTAGTTTACCTAATTTGCTGAGTTCTTTGCACTCACTGATGACTTCTTGCCAATCTAGCAAGCCAATCCCCTGCTACACAAATTACACTATTCACCAGACTTTTTTTTTTTTCCTTTGGTACAGCCATCTGATCTGTTTCTCCTATCCATACTTCTCCATTGAGCTTTACAATACCTACCTAATATGTTATTTAGTACAATTCTCTTCACTACACATTACACACATACATTTTACTTCAATGTAATCTTTATAAAACTCATCTAATAAGGCCACTGAACTCTAGGAAAAGTTTTTTTTTTCTCTTTTACATATAAATTATTGAATTTGCTCATCTTAAAAAAGCCAGCCCATTAGAGTACCCCATTTATCTTCCCTGATCCACCTAACCGTAATTCCTCACCTTGAACTGTTTCTTTATCTGTCTTCCCATCGTAGTTTAGTAAATCAGTTCTAACACCTTTCATATTATATTACAAGTATTTATTTTTGTTTCTGTCATCCAAGATATACAGAGAAATCTCTGAAAGAATAATTTAACTTATTTTCACTTTTGCATTATTTTCTGGCATTGAGTAAGTATTGAAAAAGAAAACGTTTTACACTAGCTGCTTTCAATTAATTTAAAAAAATACAGCAAAGATTGCTAATGGAAGGAAGAAAGAAAAAGATGGGAGGGAGGGAGAAAGAAAGGAAGGGAAGTGGTGCCTGGGTGGCTCAGTCAGTTAAGTGTCTGATTTTGGCTCAGGTCATGATCTCTGCATCCTGGGATTAAGCCCTGCATCTGGCTCCTCACCTAGCAGGGAATCTGCTTATCCCTCTCCTTTTCCCTCTGCCCTTCCTTCCACTCCCAGGCATAAGTGCGTGCTCTCGCTCTCTCTCAAATAAATGCATAAAGTCTTTTAAAAAAAATAAAATAAAGGAGAAATACCAATGTATTCAAATATCCTTAATTTCAAATATAATAAATTTGTACTATGAAATGTATTTGTACATAAATACTGTGGGGATATAAAATAAACTAACACAGTTACTTATTAAAAAGTCAACCCCACGATGAAAATAAAACAAAGATAAATGAATCCAGCTATTTATCATCTTGAACCAAATCAAAACACTGTACCTTAATGTATTTTGTTCATTAGAAGTGAATAGGAATTATTTTTCTCTTAAATGCATACATTATTAAACTTCACAGTCTATTTTACAAAATCAGGTAGAGATAGTACATGCCTAAATTGGCAAATATGAGATACTGAGTTGTTTTTCTCCCAGAAATTCAGATGGAAACGGGATTGTTTTTCTGCATTTTGATTTATTTAAATAATGACATCAATATCCCACATTACATTTTGGTTAAAAGCTTGGTGTTGAGGAAAAAAATACTATACACAACTTTTAAGACAATAAAGGTCTAAGTCACAGATATAAGTATTCTGTAATTTTATATCACCTTTGTTATGAAATTATCAAACTTTATATTTACAATAAAAACAACAAATCCACTGACATCACTTCTATTTGTTTCTCCAATTTGGCTACACTCTGACTTTTCCCATCTTCAGCAGAGAGCCAACCTGCCCAGGGGAAGCCTTGATGCACATCCAGCTGCTGATTGGTATATGCCTCACAGCCTGAGTGCTGATTCTTTCTCTGAGAAATTGGAAAGCCTACTACAGGATGCTGGAAAGCTTTAATAGAGAAGGGGTAAGTGAACAGATTGTCCTTCAGAACTGGCCACATTCAGTTTCCCTATTAAAGAACTGACTTCAAGGTCTTTGTTTTGTTTTTCTCTCTCCCTTTTACTCTTTAGTGCTTTGTTCTCTCAAACAAAGCGTCCCTATCCTGGGTATTATGGGCCTCATATTTTATTCTAATTCAAGGTACATAGCCTTATTAACACAATGCCACCTGGCTGTGTTTTTAATCTGTGTTGGGTAGCCATCTACCTCCCACATGGCATCAGGAGGATACTTTCTTGATATTTCCCATAGATGGCTTAATGGGACTCTCTTTAGAGATTAGGAAGCTGTCCAATGCTCAGTATTTCTCTGTCTCAACAAAGGACAGGCCAATCTATATTGTGAGAACAACAGCTTGACTTAATTTTTCTTGCCTTTTTGACTAAGTACTCTGGTGTGCAGAATAAGAAAAGGGGACAATTTTAGCTTGTTTATGCTTGAGGAACATTGTGAAGTGAAGGAAGCACTGTATTGGGAGTCAGAAAATTTGCACTGTGTTCTCTCTGTATCTTCCTGGCAGGGTGGTCATCCTCTTTCTATTTCTCTGGGCCTCTGTTGCATTTACAGTAAAGTAGAATGATAACCTCTACCTGTGTAAAGTGGGCCTACACTAATTAATATGAGGTTCTTTGCAAATCTGTGTTTTGGTCACAGTAAAGATAAACAGGCTCATCTGAAATGTACCAGTTCTCAAAATAGTCCCCACCCAGAGTGGTGATAGAAATGCAGTTTACTGAATGTTTACTCCCTATCCAGTACAATAAAGGCACAGAAATAAAATATTGAGCAAAATCAACGATGTTCTTAACCTCACTTAGATTACTAAAGAAATGAAGGGTGATGTACTGGGCATTGTGATTGATTAGAATGCTGCGTCAGCCACCTTCTTTATGGTTGAGTATTCCCATTATGAACAATTACTTGTTCTCGCTATCAAAAGTATCAAAGTAAATGGAAGTGCTTAATGAAATTTTCCTGCTTTCTCAGAATTGGCATTAAGAACTTTATCTAAGGATATGGAGATATGGAGAACTTTACTTACATTTCAAGTTCAGAGACCCTCGAGCTCTTTTTTTCCAAGCTGAAGCCCACCAAGGATTAAAGACCATGCACATTTACCCATCTCATAGGAAAAGAGGTTCAAGTCTTGGGAGTATACCATGTACTGAAAGAGAAACCATTCTTTGTTTCTCTCAAATCTCTTTTCAGCAGTTCTTTTCTTTGGGATGTGTATAGGTTCTAGGCTGCTTTTTCTGTACTAAACAGCAGAGTGAAGAACTCTGTAATGCTAAGTCAGGTGCATTCTCCCACCATTGCTTTCTCCCTTTGCTTAAGACATGTTGCTGATGTTCTCAGGTTTGGGAAATCTTCCAACCTTCCTCGGTGTACTAGCTCCACACCCACTACTCAGATTCAGTACCAATCCTGAGGATGAAAAAGGCCAGAAATCTTGTGGTTCTGACTTCCTGCCTATCTCTCCCAGGCATTGAAACTGTTTTTAGATAGGTGGAAATAACTGGTCTAACTGGTCCCTACTCTCCCTCTCTGATACTTCCTTTCAGAAACAAAATGCCTTCTTCTTCTTTAATGTGTGCCAATACCCTTTTGATAACATGACTGTCATTATGGTAGGCAAAATTCTAAAGATGCATCCCTCCCCTCTGCAGATTCCTGTCCCCTGATTATTCAATCTGTAACATAGATTCTGCTGTGAGGCGATATTGCTGGTGGGATTAAGGTTGCTATTTAGTTGACTATGAAATAGGGAGATTATTCTGGATTTTCCATGTGGGCCCAGTGTGATCACATGAGCCCTGAAAAGCAGAAGAGGAAAGCCCAAGAGTGAGTCAGAGAGATGTAGTAGCATGAAAAGTAAGGGAGGTTTGAAGCTTAAGACAAACCAGACTCACTGTTGTTGGAAGGAGGCCACTTGAAAAGCACAAGGAGAGATGGGAACTATGAAGGAGCAAAGATTCTTTGTGACAGTCAGCAAAGAAAGGGGAATTTCACCTTTACAACTACTTGGAACTGAATTTTGCCTGAATAAGTCTGGAATTGGATTATTTCCAGAGCTTCCAGTAATCTTGCCAACATCTTGATTTTAGTCCTCTGAGATCTATGACAGATCTGACCCACAGAAACTATCAGGTAATAAATTTGTGTTGTTTTAAGCTGCTAAATCTGTGGCAATTTGTTGTGGCAATAATAGAAAACAATACAGTCACATCTTCCTCCTGCTCCAAGATGCATTTGCCTTCCTGTCCCTGAGGGAAAATTGTAGAATTAATGCAGAAAGCTGAATCAGAAAAGGAAAAACAAATTTTGGGGAGGCAAAATACTATTCCCTTTACACTTTTTAACTTTATATTGATGTGATGACTCTATAATTAGATTATAAAGCAGTTGATAGACATTACATACAAAATAAATTATAAAATTCTATGTGTGTGCATGTGTATGAGAGAGAGGTTTGGATTAATATTTCTTCATATATTCTTAAATGAAAATATTAATTGAACTTCATATAGTCAATCCAATATTCTTTCAACTGAACCTCATTAAAGTTCCATGAATTAGGAGTGCCTGGGTGGCTCAGTAGGTTAAGCATCCAACTCTTGATTTTTGGCTCAGGTCATGATTTCAGAGTTGTGAGATTGAGCCCTGTGTTGGGTTCCCCGCTCAGTGGGAGTCTGCTGAAGATGCTCTCCCTCTTCCTCTCCCCCTCCCCCTCCCTCTGCCCACACACAATCTCTCAAATAAATAAATAAATCTTTAAAAAAAAACTGTCCATGAATTAAGCTACCTTCATATGTATTACATATAAAGAAACAGGCTTAGAATTTTTAAGTAGTCTGCCTAATGTCAATGAGGTGAAATTTAGACTGCAAAATGGAGCAAACTTTAGGGAAATTAAATATGCAAAATTAGTGAAACTGTAAACGTAGGCTGAGGTGACCAGGGCTTGGAGAAAACCCAAAAGATAGCTTGGCTAAGTGTGGGAATACCAAGGGGTATCCTGCATCTCACTCTTTGTCATGGTAAGAGTACATGAGTTTTTCCATTGATTAAGGGAACATCTTGTTTGCTATAAAAGTTAAGTTGTCTTATCATAATTTCAAAGTGAGGTGTCTCCTGTGACAAAACAAACAAGAAAAACCCAATCTGTTAATTAACTTAACAAATGCTAATCATAATTATTCTACACAATCACTATGTTATTGGCTCATCTGAGAAGCATTTAAATTAAAAAAAATCTTCTTGTATTAATTTTTATAGGTGTGGGTGAGAAGTTGAGACAGGAGGGATAGCTTAAGATGGATCTCCCATGCAGACCAAAATCCTGTGGTATCTTCCTTATAATCATACATCTTTCTCCTAAGGTAGCCAACATTTGAGTACCTGCTACAGAGAAGTACGTGAAAACTAGTGAGTATTAGCTGAAGAATTGGTAGCATCCCACACAATGAGGAAAGCAATTTCTGTGCCACTAATGTGAACTTTTCATTTTTCCTCTTCTTCTGCATCTTTCCAACTAGAATAATAAGTACAAGAAGGGGTCTTTGGATAAGAGCAGATATTGTCTCCACCCACAGTAAGCTAATGGAAGGAGGACTTTGAATTAAATATGTGATTGAAGTTAAAAAATTATTGAAAATTCATGGGCTCAAATGAGAAGCAGGTATAGTAAATGGCTACACAGTGGAAAGGGAGATTTCAAAGACTTTAGAAAGTATATAGAAAAAAAAAGGAAATATTTTCCACTCAGAATTTAATTATTTTCAATTTATTGATCAAAGTTATTTCATATTACATTATTTACATCATGAACTGTGTGTGTGTCTATACATAAGTTTGTGTGTGTGTACGTGTGTGTACATATATTTAACCTAGGACTATCCTACTGGAAGTTTCACAAGAAAAATTACAAATGTGTTGAAATGCTCCTCAGATAAACCATTAAGTTTGTGTTTGTGCAGTATAATTGTACTTATTATAATAAGACACAGTGTTAGATTTCTATATGTGTAATATTATTCAAATTATCAAAACTGCCTAATAGTTTTGTGAGATGAGGAAACTGAGGCACAGTGAGTTTAAATACTTTGCATATCTCCAAATTATAAAGTATCAGAGCTAGGATATGAATACTTAACATTGATCACTGGCACTTTTTTGCCAAACTTCCTGTTAATGGAAAAAGTTTGAAAGGTTCAGATCAGAAATTCACAGTTCACTCCAAATTATTGATTAAAAGCTGGAAGGACCAATCACAGTTAATGAAAAGCTCAACTACTTTTCAAACGTGACACTTAACTTGACAAATCCTTGTTCATTGCCTTGACACATGATAAACAAGTTAACATTATTAACTTGCAAAAAATATATTTCCAATACTTTCTTTGAGTTTTGCCTCTCCTTTCTTTCCTCTCTCTCTCTCTCTTTCTCTCTTTTTCTTCCAATGACAGGGGAACATTATTGAGGCTCCAGGTCCATGAGGCTGAGCAGGAGGCTGCCCTGTGGACAAAGAAAGAGCTGGTAGCAGGGCCTTATTTAACCTTCTTGGTGCAGAGGTGTATACCTAATACTCTATTCCTATCCTGTACCACATATGGTACAGGATAGGAATACATATATATACACAAAAATATGTGTGTGTGTGTGTGTATATATATATATATATATATATATATAATACTCTGAAGATCATAAACATAAAAGATAATTATATTATTCTTATTTTATATTTATTCAAAATTTAGAAGTTATTAGTTATATTTGGAAAGATTCTTATTCTCAAGAAGAGTATACAAATGGTTGACTTTCCCTCAAAATTATTTTATTCCAAATTATTCCAAATATTAAATTAAAGGTAAACAGTAAAATAATATTGCTTTCTGAAGGGGAAGACATGTCTACAGATCCCAGGGACATTAAAAGTGTCATGAAGTAATACTATAAACAATTCTATTCCCACAATTATAACCAAGATTAAACGGACCAATTCCTTGAAAGGTACAATTTGCCAGTCTCACCCATGAAGAAACAGACAATAGGACTATATCTATTAAATAAATTGGATTAATAATTTAAAATCTTCCCAAATAGAAAGTACCTAGCCCAGAAGTGTTCACTGGTAAAATCTGCCAAACATTTAGGTAGAGATAGTGTGATATTAACAAGAGAATAGACAAATCAATGGAATAGAATATAGAGCTCAGAAATAAATCTCTATAAATATGATCAAGTGATCTTTGGCAAAGGGGACAGGCAATACATGGAAAAAGATGGCCTTTTCAATGAATGGTTCTAAAACACTGGACATCCACCTGCCAAAAAAAAAAAAAAAGGAATCTAAACACAGACCATAGACATTACACCCTGCCAAGACTTCTTTTGTTTTTTTGTTATTGTTGTTTTGTTTTGTTTTGTTCAATTTATTCATTGTTTTATTTTATGTTATTTTAATTATGTTATTTTAATGTAATTAACATACAATGTTATATTAGTTTCAGGTGTTAGTGATGTAACAATTCCATGCATTATCCAGTGCTCATCACAACAAAATCCCCATCACCTATTTCACCCATCCCCTACCCACCTCTCCTCTGGTAACTATCGATTCTCTAAAGTTAAGAATATGTTTCATGGTCTCACTCTCTCTCTCCCACTTTCTCTTTCTCTCTTTCCCCTTTAATCATTTGTTTTGTTTCTTAAATTCCACAAATGAGTAAGATCATATGGTATTTGTCTTTCTAACTTGCTTTGCTTAACATTATACTCTCTAACTCCATCCACATTTTTGCAAGTGGCAAGATTTCACTCGTTTTTATGGCTGAAATATATTCCTTTGTACATATAACATATACCACATCTTCTTTTAACACCATTAAAAGATACTGTTAAAAAAATGAAAAGACCAGCCACAAACTTGGAGAAAATATTTGCAAAAGACTGTAAAGGGGCATTAAATATATATATTTAATTGTTATATTATATCATATCATATCATATCATATTATATCATATAATATGTTATATATGTCATATAATATATAATAATAAATAAAAAATTAATGCTCCTATATTTATATTTATATTTATATTTATATTTGCACACACATGGAGAACTCTAAAAACTCATCAATAAGAAAACAACCCAATAAAAAAAATGGGTCAAAGACACTAACAGACCTCACCAAAGAAGATATACAGATGACAAATATGTGTATGAAAAAATACTCTACATCACATGTCATCTGGGAAATGCATTTAGAGTAACAAAGAGATCCTAATGTACTCCTATTAGGATAGTCAGAGTCAAAAACACTAACATGAAATGGTGGCAAACATGTAGGGAAACAGGAACTCTCTTTCATTTTTGAATGCAATATGGTAGAGCCACTATGGAAAGCAGTTTGGGTGGTTTCTTATAAAACTAAAATTATCTAGCCATGTTATCCAGCAAATATACTCCTTGGTATTTAAAAATGAGTAGAAAATTTGTATACACATAAAAACCTTCACATGCATATTTTTGCAGCTTTATTCATAATTGCCAAAATTTGGAAGAAAACAAGATGTCCTTCAGTAGATGAATAGATAAGTAAACTGAAATGGCTGTATATTCTATGATTCTTACAATATGATAATCTAGAAAAGGCAAAACTATGAAGATAGCAAAGAGATAAGTGGTTGAGGGGAGGGAAGGAAGGATGAATAAGCAAAGTACAAAGGATTTTTAGGACAGTGAATCTAATCTGTATGATACTATAATGGTAACTGTGTGTCATTATAAATTTGTCAAACCCATATAATGTGTAACACCATGAGTTCCATATAAATTATGGACTCTGGGTAATAATGATTGCCAATGCAGGTTAATCAATTGTAACACATTTCTACACTGGTGAGAGATGTTGATAATTGGGAGGGTATATATGTGTGGGAACAGAGGGTATATGGGAATCTCTACCTTCTGCCCAATTTTGCTATGAACCTAAACTGCTCTAAAAAAATAAGCCTCATTTAAAAAGTGCAAAGAAGATTAGGGGTGAAGGTTATGTTTAAAAAGTGGAAAGCTATGGAAAGCTATGTGAAACAAATTAAAAGCACTTTCATATACTACCTAGGAATTGTTATTCAACTTTAAAGAAACATTTGTTAAAATTCTAATATGAACAATTGTAATATGATAAAAAACTAATAGTTTGGAGTCATAAAAACTAAATATAATTCCTAGCTCTGAAATTTAACTTGAAAGCTATTTTCCAGCTATTATTTGCTTTGAAAAATATAAGCATCTTTTTTTAATCTGATAAATATTATGAATCTCTCTTTACATTGTAGCCTGGGTAGTTTATTTGAATTACATTTTGAAATTACTAAACATAGTTAAACTAAATGTTAACTGAATATTAATCTACAGATAATTTGAAAAGCAATTTGAAGGTTTTTAAGGAGCAGAATATCAAATAAACTCACGGGTAACATATATTTATATATCTTACCTGTTTGGCTTAAAGTTATTTGAATTTGAAAATAATAGACATTTATAACCACGTAACCCAAAATGGTGGCTGAAATAGAGTACAAAACAAACATTTTCATTGAATGCTGGTGAATAAATAAGAAAATTTATACAGCTGTCCTTTGTTATCATAAATTTTTTCACATTATCCAGCTTTTAATGTTTTCTTTTTTATCACTGAATAAATATATAATGGTCAAGAACATTCAGTAGAATTGCCTCTAGCTTCACTGATGATTCACGTGGTTCATTTTTTTAGCATTAGTGACAGTGTTTGAGCAACAACATATGAAAGAATGCAACTTGCATGATGAGAACTCATTCTATTACACACAATAAAATGCTTACATAGATATAACTTCAAAATGATTCAAAACTTAAGATATTCAAAATATTAAAGTCTTTGATGTTTCAGTAATTTTTGTGTAATTTACCTAACTCCTGAGATTTTGGACTTAGACTTTTTATTGGTATTTGTAACCTAAATACACTTTACAATGTGAAGTTCTGTAACCTACAGTGATCAACATATCTGTTAATAACTTAATTATTTCTTATTTGTTTTGACATGTTTATTGCATAAAGGAAATCCTACAGTCTGCTCTTAAATAGATGGCAATTATCATAAAGTTAAGAAATTACTATAACAAGGATATATAATTAATCAGTTCTGTGTTCCGTAACACCATGTGCATGCCCTGATGCATTGCTTTCAGCAATATAACAGCTGTTCTTTAATGCATTTTTTATGTCTCCAAGTAATTCTTTCATGGTGAATTATGGCATATTCAGCCAGAATTAATAATGAACCAAAAGCATGTGTGGAAGATTAAGTAAAATCTTTACTGGAGAGTTAAATTTGATTCAAGACTTTAATTTCAGAGAAATTAAACAAAAAGTATAATAACTTTCAGCTGATCAAAAAAAAACTACTTTCTATATATCATCAATATAATACTTAACTAAGTGGGAAGTGAATATTCACTTAACGAAATAGGAGTTGTCCACTTGTGCTCACAAATAAGAATAACAGTCTTTAAAAGAATTAGTAAATATTGTTAAATTTGTAACTTTACCTTTGAGAAACCCTCATGTCATGTATGTTATGTGATTTGTCAGCTGGCTCCACAATCCTTGTCACCAGTAGAGAATATTCAGTAATTTTACTTATCTTATTCTCACCTAAATGAACCCTACAAGAAGAACCTTGAGATAAATAATTTAAATTGTGGTGTTGTGAATGAAGTGAACTCTATTCCATTAGCAAATATTTATTAGAAGTCTAAATCTACTCAGGAGAGAGAATCCACACAATAATCTGAAGAAGAAAATTTTAATATCAAGAAATATTAGCTATAACAAGGAATTGGAGTAATGTTGCATAAGCTTGTAAGAAGTAAAGAAATGAGACATTCAAGTTCAGAAGGCACATAGAACCTCCCTCAAAATCAATAATAGTAGATCAACACCTGGACATATAATAGTGAAGCTTGCAAATCTGAGAGACAAAGAGTAAATCCTGCAAACAACTCAGAACAGGAGGTCCTTAACCTAGAAGGGTAGAAATATTAGAGTGGCATCAGACCAATCCACAGAAATCTGATAGGCCAGAAAGGACTGGGATGATATATTCAGGTGCTGAGAGAGAAAAATACTCAGTCAGAATACTTTATCCAGCAATACTCTTATTCAGAATAGAAGGAGCGATTAAAAAAAAAAAAAAAAACAAAAAACCTTCCAGGATGAGCAGTAAATGAAAGGATTTCTGATCACTAAACAAGCCCTGCAAGAAATATTAAAGACAACCCTTTAAGTGAAGAGAGAGTCCAAAAGGAACATAGACCAGAAAGGAACAGAAACAATATACAGAAATAGGTACTTTACAGGTAATACAATAGCCCTAAATTCATATCATCCAGTAGTTACTCTGAATGTAAATGGGTTAAATGCCCCAATCAAAAGACATAGTTTATGAGATTGGATTAAAAAAGCTAGAGCCATTGATACACTGTCTGCAAGAAACTCATTTTAGACCCAAAAAGAGAGGGTGGAAAACCATTTATCATGCTAATGAACATCAAAAGAAAGCTAGGATAGCAATCCTTATATCAGACAAATTAGATCTTAAACCAAAGACTATAATAAGAGATGAGGAAGGACTCTATATCATAATTAAAGTGTCTATCCAACAAGAAGATCTAACGATTTTAAATATTTATGCCTCTAACATAGGAGCAGCCAATTATATAAACCAAGTAATAACAAAACTAAAGAAACCCATTGATAATAATACAATAATATTGGGGGACTTAACACCTCACTCACTGCAATGGACAGACCATCTAAGCAGAAGATCAATAAGGAAAAAAGGGCTTTGAATGACACACTGGACCAGATGGACTTCACAGGTATATACAGAGCATTCTATCCTAAAGCAACAGAATACACATTCTTCTCTAGTGCACATGGAACATTCTCCAGAATAGATCACATACTTGGTCACAAATCAGGTCTCAACCAGTACCAAAAGATTGGGATCATTCCCTGCATATTTTCAGACCACGATGCTTTGAAACCTGAAGTCAATCACAAGAGGAAATTTGGAAAAAACCTCAAATACAAGGAGGTTAAGGAACATCCTACTAAATAACAAATGGGTCAACCAGGAAATTAAAGAAACATTTTTTAAAAATCATGGAAACAAATGAAAATGCAAATACAACTGTTCAAAACCTTTTGGATGCAGCAAAGGTGATCCTAAGAGGGAAGTACATGGTAATACAAGTCTTTCTCAAGAAACAAGAAGAGTCTCAAATACACAATCTAATCCTACATTAAAGAAGTTGGAGAAAGAACAGCAAGAGCTGATTCTTTGAAAGAATAATAATATTGATAAACCCTTGGCCAGAAGTATCAAAAAGAAAAGAGAAAGTACCTAAATAAATAAAATCATGAATGAAAGAGATCACAATCAACACCAAAGAAATACAAACAATTATAAGAACATATTATGAGCAATTATATACCAAAAAATTAGACAATTTGGAAGAAATGGATGCATTCCTGAAAACATATAAACTACCAAAACTGAAACAGGAAGAAAGAGAAAACCCGAACAGACCCATAACCAACAACAAAATTGAAACAGTCATCAAAAACCTCCCAACAAACAAGTGTCCAGGGTCAGTGGCTTCCCACGGGAATTCTACCAAACATTTAAAGAAGAACTAATACCTAGTCCTCTGAAGCTGTTTCAAAAAATAGAAATGGAAGGAAAACATCCAAACTTGTTCTATGAAGCCAGAATTACCTTGATCCCCAAAAGAGACAAAACCCCACCAAAAAGAAGAATTACAGACTAATATCCCTGATGTACATGGATGCAAAAATTTACATCAAAATGCTGGCCAATAGGATCCAACAATACATTAACTCTTCGTAGTGTAGGGATAGAGGGAACTTACCTCAATATCATAAAAGCCATCTACAAAAAGCCCCCAGTGAATATTATTCTCAATGGGAGAAACTGAGAGCTTTTCCCCTAAGATCAGGGACGGGACAGGGATGTCCACTGTTATGACTGTTGTTCAACAGAGTACTGGAAGTCCTAACCTCAGCTATCAGACAACAAAAAGAAATAAAATGTGTTTGAATCAGCAAAGAAGTCAAACTCACACTCTTCACAGATGAAATGATACTCTATGTGGAAAACCCAAAAAGTTCCACCTCAAAATTTCTAGATCTCATACAAGAATTCAGCAAAGTGGCAGGATATAAGATCAATACACAGAAATCAGTTGCATTTTATACACTAAGAAGACAGAAGAAAGAGAAATTAAGGAGTCGATCCCATTTACAATTGCACCAACCATAAGATATTTAGGAATAAACCTAATGAAAGAGCCAAAGGATCTGTACTCAGCAAACTATAGAACACTCATGAAAGAGATTGAGGAAGACACAAAGAAATGGAAAAATGTTCTATGCTCATGGATTGGAAGAACAAATATTGTTAAAATGTCTATGCTACCTAAAGGAATCTATACATTCAATGCAGTCCCTAGCAATGTACCAACTTCCTTCACAGAGTGGAACAAATAATACTAAAATTTGCATGGAATCTGAAAAGACACCGCATAGCCAAAGGGATCTTGAAAAAGAAAACGAAAACTAGTGGCATCACCATTCTGGACTTCAACCTCTATTACAGAGCTGTAATCACCAAGACGGTATGGCACTGGCACAAATATGAACACATAGATCAATGGAATGGAATAGAGAACCCAGAAATATACCCTCAACTCTATGGTCAACTAACCTTTGATAAAGGAAGAAAGAATATCCAATGGAAAAAAGATGGTGCTGGGAAAATTGGACAGCCACATGCAGAAGAATAAAACTGGACCATTTTCTTACACCATACACAAAAATAAACTCAAAATGATGAAGATCTAAATGTGAGGCTGAATCCATCAAAATCCTAGAGGGGACCACAGAGAGCAACCTCTATGACCTCAGCCACAGCAACTTCTTGCTAGACATGTCACCAAGGGCAAGGGAGACGAAAGCAAAATGAACTATTTGCACTTCATCAAGATAAAACAAAATAAAACAAAACAAAACGAACAAAAAAAAATCCTTTTGCACAACAAAGGAAATAGTTGACAAAACCAAAAGACAACTGACAGAATGGGAAAAGATATTTGCAAATATCTTATCAGATAAAGAGCTAGTGTCCAAAATCTATAAAGAACTTACCAAACTGAACAACCAAAGAACAAATAATCCAGTCAGGAAATGGGCAGAAGACATGAACAGACATTTCTCCCAAAGAAGACATACAAATGGCCAACAGACATGAAAAAATGCTCCACATCACTCAGGATCAGGGAAATACAAATAAAAACCACAATAGTATACCACCTCACAGTTTTCAAAATGGCTAAAATTAACAAGTCAGGAAACAAGAGATGTTGGCAAGGATGTGGAACAAGGGGAACCTTTCTCCTACATTGTTGGTGGGAATGCAAGCTGGTGCAGGTGCTCTGGAGAACTGTATGGAGATTCCTCAAAAAGTTAAAAATAGAGCTACCCTAAGACCCAGCAATTGCACTTCTGGGTATTTACCCCAAAGATACAAAGGTAGTGATCTGGAGGGGCACCTGTACTCCAATGTTTAGGCAGCAGTGTCCGAAATAGCCAAACTATGGAAAAAGCCCAGATGTCCACAGACTGATGAGTGGGTAAAGAAGATGTGGTATGGGGTGCCTGTGTGGCTCAGTTTGTTAAGTGTCTGTCTTTGGCTCAGGTCATGATCCCATGGTTGTAGGATACAGCCCTGAGTCTGGCTTCCTGCTCAATGGATAGTCTACTTCTCCTTCTGCCCCTTCCTCTGCTCATTGTCTTGCTCTCTCTTTCTCTCTCTCTCTGACAAATAATATCTTTAGAAAAACACTGCTCAACCATCAAAGTATGAAATTTTGCCATTTGCAACAACATGGATGGAACTAGAGTCCATTAGGCTCACCAAAATAAGTCCAATCAGAGAAAGACAATCATCATATGATCTCACTCATATGTGGAATTTAAGAAACAAAACAGGATCATAGGGGAAGGGAAGGAAAAGTAAAATAAGTAAATATAGTAAATAAGTAAAAAGTAAAATAAATATAAGTAATATTAAGTAATATAAGTAAATATAGTAAATAAGTGAAAAGTAAAATAAGAGCAAATCAGAGAGGGAGATAAATCATAAGAGACTCTTAATCATATGAAACAAACTGAGGGTTGCTGCAGGGGATGAGTGTGAGGGGATGGTGTAACTGGCTGATGAACCTTATGGAGGGTACATAATGTAATAAGCAATGGGTATTATATAAGACTGATGAATCACTGTACTCTACCTCTGAAACTAATAATACACTATAGGTTAATTAACTGAATTTAAATTAAAAAAGCTTATCTCAATCATATGATTAGACATTTAGAAACCTAATATTTTGCCATTTGTAGGAAAAGTAGATTTCCAAAACATTACTGGTTTACCTTATTTTATTTAACATACAAATGAAAATATATAGTTAACTTTAGTTAAAATAAATTGATACTCAGTAATAAAATAAAAATGTCAATTAAATTAAACATATAAATAAATCTTATTAAGAATACTTAATAAGTTCAAAAGTGGAAAATAATATAATAATAAAGATCACTTTAACTTTTTATTTCATACAATATTTAACATTTCAAACAAAGATACCATTGTATTGTCAAAAAAAAGAAAGAAAGAAAAAAGAAAGAAAGAAAAGAAATATTAAAAAAATATAGGGAAAGGATGAATACCCAACTTTTGTAGCAACATGGGCGGGACTGGAAGAGATTATGCTGAGTGAAATAAGTCAAGCAGAGAGAGCCAATTATCATATGGTTTCACTTACTTGTGGAGCATAACAAATAACATGGAGGACATGGGGAGATGGAGAGGAGAAGGGAGTTGAGGGAAATTGAAAGGGGAGGTGAACCATGAGAGACTATGGACTCTGAAAAACAACCTTAGGGTTTTGAAGGGATGGGGGTTGCGAGGATGGGGGAACAAGGTGGTGGGTATTAGGGAGGGCATGTATTGCATGGAGCACTGGGTGTGGTACAAAAACAATGAATAATGTTACGCTGAAAAGAAATAAAAAAAATGTATTAGAAATAGATAAATAAACAAATACATTTTTTTAAAAAAGAGAAAAATATATAGGGGACATCTGACTGGCTCAGTCATTGGAGCATGTGATTTTTGATCTTGGGGTTGTGGGTCCAAATCCCATGTTGTATGTAGAGAGATTACTTAAAAAAATAAAATCTTTTAAAAAGAAAGATTATAGCTATAGTTCATATAAAGAATACCACTCCACCACTCCCTCTGTGGTTGAGATAGAACACTTGAGGGAAAGACTTCCTTTGGGCTAAGATACAGTTCAAATGGAAGCATACAGCCATGGCCAACTGGATGGAAGAGAAGTCAGTTTGGTGTAACATAGGCAAAACTTGCTGGGAATCTACCTTCTAGCACTGAGTGACTATTCATTCCCTAAGGTATTTAAGAAAGGTCTTCATGGGTAGGTATCTCATTGGAGGTACTCTATTATAAAATCACTCAAGGAGGGTCTGTGTTGGAAACTGCTGGCAAATGAGTACTGCCAGTTTTTGTGTACTGCAGGAATCAGGAATTAAGAAGCTTCAGGCACTGCAGGATCCAGATGCTGGAGAAGGTGTGTACCCTGAAAAAGCCCACCAAGAGGGTTCATGGGAATAAAAAGCAAAACCCTTACTTCTTGCAGTGTTTCCTCAGTACTCTCTATTGATAAAGCTGATCATCAGGTCAGCTGGTAAAGCAAAACTAAAGTCCATACATCCACTTTTACAGAGCAAGCAAAACTTGAATTTGGAGGTGAGAATCAATAAATCAATAACTGGCAGATATAAATGCATAAGCAATTATCTATGATCCCATGACAGTTATGCCTAAAAATGTGATGTTCATCACATTTGGTGATAAGCACTACCAGAAAACTAGCTACAAGCAGGTCAGAGAAGGTGATATGGGAAGGGAGGGGTGGTTTGTGGAAAACACATGACATGCATTAACAGTTGGACGTATAATATTAAGAGCATGATCAACAAATGGGGAAAATGGAAAGGAATGTAAAGTCCCAGTTACTTGTTATGTAGCTATGGAGTTCTTGATAGCTTCTAAATCAAGTGATAGATTTTACTTATACATAAGTGGAATAATAAAAGTTTTTGACTAAAAGTATAAGGAATTCAAAATGTCCTCTAGAAGTGTTACTCTAATGTAGTGAGCAGAACAGATAAAGTGGTGTCTTTGGGTCTTATCTCTGACCATGAAATACTTTTATTTCTATCAAAATAAAAGTATGTGTATGGAAGCAAATGGAGGAGAAAATAAACACTTAAACTAGTGCTTGGAAATACATTGATCTTCTAAATCAGCCTATAACTTACTGGCCCTTACTTTCCTCTATGTACTTGACAGCAGAATCAGCCATAGTTGATACAATACACAGGAATAATAATTTTTAAAGAAGTCACATGGGACTATAGCAAAAAAGAAAATTATCCTAACCATTCTGTAACCTTATATCTAATTTTTTAATATATGCTCATTACCCAATTATAGAATTTGTGGGTATTCAATATTCTTTTCTATTAGCTTTATGTTAATTGTGGTGAAGTTTTAAACTCAATTCAGTGCACTGTAGACTGAATGTAGAGTCAAAAGATGTGAATTCAGGTCCAGATTGTGCTATTTTGCATATAATGTTAGGCAATAAGACTGACCTTTTAAACAGACATGTTAATGTAGCACATGACTACCATAGGCATAAAATGAAATAATGCAGGTGAAACATTTTTATTAATTGGAAAGCACTGTATAAATACAAGGCATTTATTCCGATTTAATTTAAGTATGTTGAGGGCTGTTACTATTCTAAATAACAAAGACTTATCTCTTAAGAATCAATTTTTAAAATTTATCTAGGATATGTTTTATTAAGGATATCTTCCTCATGGATATCCAGGAAGAAATCCATTTTTCTCCCCTGACCTGAGCAAGGAAGAACACAGTGTCAAAATTGAGGCTGTTGATACGGATTTCATAATCTTATGCATGTTCCATATTTGATCATATAATTACTCTAATTTTTATGTTTTTCAAATAAATATGCTTCAAAATATTTTTGACATTTTATTAAATGGCTATCTGTATCCTCTTTACATTTTTTATAGATCTACTCATTCACGTGACATTGCAAATTTACTCTTCCTAAAATTTGTAATTCTTACCCTTCTTTTTGACAAATTTTACATTTTAAACCATATGCATTTAATAGGTTTTAAAATACTCATTTTTAGTTTAAGTTTAAATAAGTTTAAAACTTCCCTGCTGATGAACTTACAAAATAAATAAAACTTAGAAATAAGTGTTATTTTTGTAGAAAACTGCTTTACATGGGCCATATATCTCAAGTAATGGACGTTAAAGAATGTAATTTCTGCCTTCATTAATTATATATATATATATATATATATATATATATATTTAATTTTAGCTCTCAGTTTGCATTTGCTTAAAGAACCCAGCAATCATCATTGTTTTGGATTATCCCGTATCGAAATGAGCATCATAATGTAGCCCTAAACTGGCATTTTATCCCAGAAGTTGAAGGAGAATTTTGCCAGGATAAGAATAACAAATAATACTTGATACTTGAGCTTTATCCACTTTCTTACAGTGTATCTCTTTGTGTAATAAAGACATACAAACACTGAAGTGTGTGAGGGCCCTAAGCGAGTGCAAACCAGAAGCTAAAATATAAAAGCAGAAATTTCCTTATACTTATCCAGAATGAGCAAGTCATGCCACCATATTTCTGATTTTAGTTGAAGTATGCATAAGTGTCACATCATGGAGAATGATCCTGAAATAGAATGAACTAGTTAAATATTATGAAAAAGCTAAAGACACCATAACATAATTGAAGGAAGATAAAATGAACACATCAGTGATTGATGCCATTGAAAAAAATACTGTATTTGATCACATCAAGATGGTAATTAGCTTACTAATAAATTTAGGTCACTGAAACCATTGGACTATTAAATAGATTTATAATTTTAAAAGCTATCGATTTATTCAGGTGATGTGTATCTTTTCCTCATTATATACTATATTGATTTTACCTACAGAGCAAAACATGAACCTTTTTAATTACAAAAACTGCACAAAATATTATGCTTTTATTTTTCAGAACCTTTAAGTTCAGTTATATATAAATACATATCATAATATTAAAATCATTTTCCTTAAATTGTTGTTGTTGATTATCCCACTCCCCCAATTCTTAAAATCAGATTAAAAACTAGCTTCAGGGAATTTCATTTTCTATTTATAGTGGGCTAGTTTATATCAGAAAAAAAATACCTCAAGAAGAACAAATATAAAACCTGTATTAGAGATGAGAACTACTGTTTGAAATTATTAGAAATAAACTCAGGTTGTCAGGACTTCAGGGTCCAAAATTCCCAAAAGAAGAAAAATGCAGTGAAAGGACACCAATGTTCATCTGTTGCTTCTTTTCTTGTGGCATTTGCAAACTTGTCAACAGCATGGGCCCATAGACCAAGCAAAAATGCAGGGTCAGAGCTTTCTGAAGTTGCACACAACTGTGGAGACAAAAATTATACTTCAGTGGTACTGATAAAAAATAGTTTGGAACTAAAACAATAAGGTGTCAGAACAAAGGCAGCAATAGAGAGGTAAAGGTGATATTATGTGACTCTTGGCCTATGTAGTACTTCTTAGCTTCTAATCTGCAGTGTGAGAGGCTGGGCAGACAAACTGAAAGCAGGAGCTAAGAGGCTAAATAGAAAGCAGAGCAATCTTACAGAGCCAAAAGGAAAAAAAAAAAAAAAAGATATTCAAGTCCCAACTGGGAGGAAGAGCTCAGGAAAATACTTCAGGTTTTCAACTGAGACTTCATGCAGGGTCATGACAAGATATAGCTGAACAAAGTATTAATGAAATGGAAGATAAGGCAGTAGAAAATAGAGACTGTGATATATGATAAATGACTATGTTAATGAATTGAACATGAATAAAATATAGGAAATAATATAAAATATGTATGGAACAAAATGAAGAATCATAGACATGGAATTGAAGTCCCACAAGGAGAAGAGAGAAAAAAGGATGCAGTAAGTTTTGTTTGAAGAAGTATTGTTATAAACATTCTAAAATTGACAAAAAGACAAAGCTAGAGACAAGAATGATAAATACCAAAGAATATGACTTAGACAAACTATAGCAAAATCACTGAAATTCTGTCAACAATAGGAAAATATTTTAAAAAATCAGAAAAATTATTATCTTCAAAAAAGCAGCAATAAAAATGGCACACAGTTTTGAAACAGAAATGGTGAAAACCAGAGGACAATGAGTGATATATTTTAAATTCTTTAAAAGAAATAAATTATAAGCTACAATTTGATATCCACCTAAAATATATTTAAAAACTTAAAGTGAACTATACTTAAGATCCCCCCTTCTTCCTGGAAAAAAAAAATAATTAGTCAACTTGCAATAATAGAAATACTGAAGGAGGGGCGCTTGTGTGTCTCAGTTGGTTAAGCGTCTGCCTTCAGCTCAGGTCATGATCCTAGGGTACTGGGATCGAGTCCTGCATTGGGCTCCCTGCTCAGCGCAGAGCCTGCTTCTCTCTCTTTCTCTGCCTGCTGCCCCCCTGCTTGTGCTCGCTCCTCTCTCAGTGACAAATAAATAAATAAAATATTTTAAAATTTTAAAAATACTGAAGGAAGTTCTTGAGGCAGAAGAAAAAGTATCTCACTTGGATTTGCAATGATGAAGGAAGGAATAAAGAACACTGGAAAGAATAAAAGTGTGGTAAGTTCCAATAAAATAAAAATATAATTAGTAATAAGAATGACTTATTAAGAATGAAAATACCTGACAAAGGACACACAGAAGAATGCGGGAGGGGATAAATACATTAAATATTTTAATGGGAATTAGACACACATACACAAAAATTAAAGAATAAATAAAAATAATGTTGAGATGAATCAGTAACACTTACTTTTCAATAAAATTACTATATTCTCTCAATAAAATTACTATATTCTCTCCAACATTTACTGTTCACTCAAAAGAGATTTTTTGCATGTATGTCATGCACCATGTAGGTCTCAAATATACATGTAAGGATATGACACATCACCTGACATTTAAGAATATGACACATCACGCCTTCATGAAGATCTGCATCTCTGTGTCTGCTGGTGCGAATCCGCAAGGCCGCTACCACCTGACCCAAGTGCATTAAATACAGTTTAATAGAAAATGCCCATTTTAAGATTGAGCATTAATTTAATTCAGATTCGGAACAGAGAAGAAATACTATTAAGTAGATATATATTTTTAACTAATTGAAAACAGCATATATTCAATCGTACATTATACTACTTATATTTGTATTCAAATCAAAATTTCAATCTAAGATTTTTGCATATTTACATTCTTTTTTATGCATATTACATACACATTACATACACATACACATTACATACACATTTCATGCATATTACATTCTACTTTCTCAATTTCTTTGGTTATTGGTGGGAATTTCTGGCATCATTGTTGTATTATTTTACTTTTAAACATTTCAGATTGATAATATCATATGTGGCTTTTTTTAATTGCATTTCTTGTTTGGTTAAAATTGTAGTTGTGTTCACATACATAGAGAGGTTAAATAGCATCTCTCAAATGTATTTTACTGTATTTTAGTTTGGTGCTTGGATGATATTCCTTCTAACTCTAACTCTTCTAACTTTAAAAATTATATGTTTTCTTTAAAGAGATATGTAGTTTTTTTGACATCAATTCCATTTCCAGCAACTGAATAACATTCTAGGCATACAATACCAGTTAATGTTTCATTAATAATCTCTTTAAAAACAGTTTAAGGTAAAAATAGAAATTCAACTTTTTTTAAAGATTTTATTTATTTTTGAGAGAGAGAGAATACAAGTGGGGGGTGGGAAGGGGCAGACTCCCTGCTGAGATGCAGGATTAGATCCCCGGACCCTGGGATCGGGATCTGAACCAAAGGCAGACACTTAACAGACCAAGACACCAAGGTGCCCAGATTTAAATTAACAGTAGACTTCATATAGTACTATAGATGAAAATAATTTAAGTGATGTGATGATCAGATACGTAGAAGTGTCACAGAGTTAAACCAGGTGAAGTCAGTGACAACACCATCAATTAGAGAGTACTCCTTGCCTACTATGATGAAAATTATTTTTTCTAATTATTATTATAGTTGAATTTCAATAATTCAACTAAAGAAATGTTAAAATGTGAATAAAAGCATAACTCATGAAATATGATTCTTATAAAGCAGTGAACAACACAGAAATGCAATTGTAAACACAAACATTATCAAGCACAGAGGGGAGTGCCAATTCTTTTAATGAAAATTTCTACCTCGGGGCACCTGGGTGGCTCAGATGGTTAAGCATCTGCCTTAAGCTCAAGTCATGATCTCCAGGTACTGGGATAGAGTTGTCTAATGAATAAATAAAACCTTAAAAAAAAAAAACTTCCTTATTTCTGAAAACATTTTCCTCAATATTATTTTATTCATGTTTTAAAGATAAACAAAAAACAGTCAGTACCATGTGATTGGAGATAAAAAGAGTGTGAGAAGAGAAAGTCTTTCTCTTGCCCCTAACAGCAACACTCCAGTATGATTTGAAGTGTTCTATTACCATACTAACTCTGTATTCATCATATATAGTCACCATTTATTCAAACAGAAAATGGAAAAACAGAGAATATTTGGCAGAGTCCATCTAATTCTTTCTTCAAAGTAGAGCTAGAAAGTGTTACTTCACACCCAGAAAGGCTATGTTTAAGATATTCTTTAGTATCTGATAAGCACCTTTTATTGTTGATGTCACTGTATCTTTTATAAAATGTTTTTAAGTTTAATCAATATTTAAAACAGTTAACTGAGATTTCTAAAGCTTCTTGTAAAATGCTAAATGCCCTGTGGGTTTCCAGGTACTCCTTAAAGAGGTTGCAAAAAGCTAGTTTTCATAATGAGTAAAATGAACAGCAACATAAACTATAACAATAGAGTGTGAAAACCTAATAAGATTTATTGGAGGAATGTATTATTCATCAACCAAATAAAAAATTGAGGAGATGATTTATGAGGAAGATACCATTTATGTTCCATCTTTGATATATGTAGACAATTTGAACATATGCAAATGAAGAAAAGAGCCTTTCAGGTAGAAGAATTGAATGAGTCTAGAAAAAGAGGTAAAAAAATCCAAATCTGTACTGATTGGAGAGAAGTTTACTTTGGTTGGGGCATAGGGTGGATGAAAAGGAATAATGGTAAATAACTCAATGATGGTAAATACAAAAATTAGTTACATATATATCTTTAAAGTGGTCAATATGTAAGTCATATGAAATTAGAGATTAGATTTTAATTTTAAATTAATTATGTGTGTTGTATATTTGAGTGTATTTGAGTGTGGGGTGTAGTCTGTGCATATTTTGACATAATAAAAGTCTTCAGAAGGCTTTTATTTTAGTTGGCAGCATTGTACAGAATAGATTAGATCAGGAAAATATGGAATACAGGGAGCCCAGAATTGAGAAGTATATAGAAGGTATAGTTTCATTTCTCATAATTTAATTTTGCTTTATAGAGATTTCTGCTTTAGACTTTTAGTTTTTACCATCAGTGGTATGTAAATGTGTGACCACTGAAACAAATGCTTATAGACAGTGCCGTTTGGTGAAAACTATTCTATTAAGATTTATGAATACTGAATTCAAGTTCCCACCAATTCTGCTATACTAGTTAACATTATATCAGTTAAAAGTATATTTGATTTCATGAAAAAGAAAGCTGACTACAATGGTTTTCCAAATAAGACTATATTAAAAAAAAAAGATGTCCAGAGATAAGCAGTCCAAGCTGCAATTAACCACTCAAGAACTACTAAGTATCTTTATAATTCAGCATCCTTAGCATGTGTGTTTTATCCTCATAGTTGCCAGACAACTGCTATAATTCCTGATATCACATATGATTTAGGCATGAAGAAGGTAAAGGCAGAAGGATTTTTGGTCCAGTCTATGCTTTACTAGGAAAATAATACAGGAAGTTCCATTTATTAGATGTCTGTCAGTGTCATTAGCAATAATTGTGATAGCCCAATCAACAAGGTTATGTGGGTACATGAACATTTTTAATAAGGCAAATGACACTCAAATAAAATTGGTGTTATATTAATAAGAAAGAAAGGGTGGATACTGAATAAGCGTCTAAGAGTGTCTGTTTCTATAATCTTATTTTTCTCATTTGAGAGGCCGAGGTCAACTCTGATAATCTAATATTACATATCAACTGAAAATATTTTGACAAATTCAGATATCCGTTGTATTTCATATCATAATCATAAAACAAAAATCAATTGCCTTGCTGTAAGTGGCACAACCCTGGGAATTGTATTTGCATTATGATGGCAAAATGTTTCATTATAAGTCAAAGGTTCTCTTTCATCAGAATAAGCAGTATCTCTGAATACTGAGTAAGCGAATGTCAGAAATGAGTTAATTAGGCTTTTTACTTTTTATACTGTTTACATCAAATCTAAAGGACTCTTGCATTTCAAAGTAGCAGAAATGCAATTTCATGGTATTCTGCTTAACTGACTTAGAGATATATACTAACTGCCTAAAGTTTGATTATTTTAATGATTTTAAGTCTACAGAAACTCAAGTACAGATTTGTGATTTTCTAACCAATATATTTGTTCCAGAATGAAGACTCTAATCTGAATGTTAAATTATAAATTTGCTCATCAAAACTAATGTGCAGACCACAGAGAAGACAATCTTGTAAGACGAACTAAAAGTCTACAGAAGTTGTATACATAATTTATGACTAGCAAATCAGGCACAGAATAAACTATCATAGAACTTAAACATAATTACCAAATAACCTGAGGTTATTGGTAAAGCTAATCTAGCTTTTTAATCAAATAGTCACTAAAATAGGTTTAAATCATTGACAGAATAATTAGTTGATTGAAATTTCTATTTTGTCAAGTGGCTTTTTGTTATGTAAACAGAGTATTTTGAGATTTTTGATAGATGTTGAGTTTGCATAAGATATTTAAAGCTATATACTATTTGCATTAAGTTAATAGAATGATGAATCACCTTTGAATAATTTAAATACTTATATTTAAAAACACTTTCTGCTCTAAATTCAGTTATTTATTCATTTATTCATCAGACATGATAAGATTTTTCTACATTATGGTTAATAAGTAAATGAACACTTGTTTTGCAAAAGCAAATGCAATGCTACCTATTTCATAAATAACATTCAGAAATTTAATATTCTTAGTTAAATAGTTAATATGCATATTTTATATCTTAGAGTTGGAAATTATTTTAGACATGATAATAATGATGTTGCATTGATTATCTTGATTGAAGTACTCCAGTGTACACTATCCAAAATAATACATCATTTCACTTAATTTTCACTTTTAGATTGGTAAGTAGTTACTGGCAACTTTCTAATAGACAGCACATAATAAATAAATTCATACACACCATGAACATACATACCATACAGATGTGTAAGTCATCAGCATATATGTAAATAGCTGTAAATCCAGATTTAGGTTTTAAAAGTGTGAAAGAAAGCCTATACTATTAAAAAGAATTGATAGGAAGATGTAGAGGTTCAAAGATTGACTTTGGTGTCCCACTTATAATGAATATCAAGTAATTCAGACAGCTTTCCCACTGACAATAATTAGAAGAGCTGGACAAATATGATGCATTAGGCTGCATTAAAGAGTGAAGAATTTCTGCCATGATGTATGGAGAAGAGCTGGAGCAAAGGAGGCAGGCATGAGAATTTGGAATCTTTTATGCTTATGAGTTTTATTTTTTATTCTGGCCGAGGTAGCTGAGAAGCTAAGCGCAGGACTGAGGTATTTTTAAATGTTTTTTTCATGAGAATTTCAAAGATGAGTGCCAAAATAAGTAAACATACTGAGGCCATATAATCTAGGTTAACATACACCTTGAAGCCATATATAATCTAGGTTAAACTGGTCTTTTTATTTGCTAGGTTTATTTCCTCAGAAAAAATAACTTCTTTGTGCTGTCCTTCTCTTTCTTTGATATTTTATAACATACATAGTAAAATATAAGATTCATTATTAATACATATTATGCTAAATGATAGGGTAATAGGAGAGGGAAAGGAAATAAGCTTTCCTAATAGACACATAAATATTATGAGAAGGGGAAAATTCTCATAATGCATACTATCTTCACTTGGCAAATGGTTCTGTGATTGTAGCTGGTATTTATACCTACTTTCCTGATAAATATAAATCTATCAGAATTACACATAGTATTTAAAAAATTAAAAAGTATAACATATAAAAGAATGAATCTAGTAGAAAAATAATTTGTTCAGTTTATTTGGAAGGAAAAAATGGACAATAAACAAAAACATTTGCTCAGCCTTAGATATCATATTGAAGTATTAATTCATATATGATACACTTTGACAGTAAAAGAAAAGTGGATGGGAGATGCATGAGATAGGTAAAGGGGACTAATAATATACTTACCTTGATGAGCACTGAGCTCTGTAAAGAAATGTTGAATCATTATACTGTACACACAAAACTAACATAAAACTGTGTGTTAATTATACTTGAATAAAAACATAATATTAAGGGTGCCTGGGTGGCTCAGTGTGTTAAGCCTCTGCCTTCAACTCAGGTCATTGTCTCAGGGTCTTGGGATCAGCCCTGATAGGTACTCTCTGCTCAGCAGGGGGCCTGCTCTTCCCCCCTCCCACTCTGCCTGCCTTTCTGCCTACTTGGGATCTCTCTCTCTTTCTGTTAAATAAATAAATATATTTTTTTTAAACATAATATTAAAAAATAAAGGAGGAAAGAAGAGAAGGATAGAAAGAAGAAGGACAGAGGGCAAGAGGAAGGAAGACAGGAGGGAAAGGTGGAAGGAAATGGGCAAGGAAACCCAGGGAAAGGAAACTACGAAAAGGGAAGCAATTGGAGAAGATTGACAGACCCACAAGTTGAAGAAGGTGTGGAGCACCAGAAACTCTCCGACATTGCTGATAGGAATGGACTTCAGCAACATAATTTTGTAAAACAATTTGACACTATCTAGTAATATTAAAGATGTTTATAGGGTGCCTGGGTGGCTCAGTTGGTTAAGCATCTGCCTTTGGCTCAGGTCATGATCCCTGATGCTTGTATGGAGTCCCGCATCAGGCCACCTGATCAATGGGGATGTGTTTCTCCCTCTACCCCTACCCCCTGCTTGTAATCTCTCTCTTTTAAATAAATAAATAAAACCTTTAAAAAGAAAAGATGTTTATAACCTAACTTCCTCCAAGAATTATAGTATTTATGAATATGTTCCTAAGAAAACATAAAAGAATGTTCATTATGATACTGTTTAGCAACAATATACTGAAAATACCTTCATTTATAAGAAAATTCATATATATATTGTAGTAGAGCTATATAATTATTCTTTCAGCAGTAAATTGAAATATACTAAAGTGCCTATTTCAGCCTAGAGAGACCAGAAAGATAAAATATTGGCCTGGGGTCGGGGGACAAGCTATGTAAATTTCTACATAATAATAATTTAAAATATATCTGGATGTGTATAAAGTATGCATTAAAATGATAAGAACTGTAATAGGGCAATGGATCCCTAAAGGAGGTAGAAAGGATACTAAGAAAATGATTCAATGACAGGTCAATTTTAAAATTTTTTGTTTCCCTGTGTCATTCCCAGTTCCTTGAGCAGAATTTGGCACAAAGGAAGTTTTCAAAAGCGTTCGTTGAATGAATGAATGATACTTTCAGTTTCTTTCTTAATCTGTGTAATTACCAACGTTTTAATTATATTATTCTCTATACTATTATGCTAAGTATAAAACACTTCAAACTCTTAAAAACTAAATTCTGACTCTTCATTTAAAAATTTAGTTTAAGCAGTTATTCTAATTTTTAAAAATTGCATGCCATTTTGTCAAATGAGTTACTCATCCTTAAAACAGATATTAATGATATTTTTCTGTTAGTAATACTGACAAATTGAAACATGATAAATAAAATCAGAGCAGGACTCTATATCAGTTTTACCCTTAATGTTTTGAAGCAACCTTTTCTAGTATTACCATAATAGTCTTCTATCTAGTAAATATGATTGATGTAATCATGTACACACTTGGAAAAATATCCAAAATTAATGACAGCAGGTATTGTCCAAAACTTCAACTGAGCAAAATAATTCTTTTACTATCAGAATAGCACATTTCATTTTACTTTACTAAGCACTCATTCAAACTGACCCAATAACTTGCTTTGGACAATTTAATACTAGTGAAGTCATGAGTCCTATACCTTCACAGGCTATTTAGTTCGCTCTGTACCTCGGCTATTGATTGCATGGTATGGTGGTGAGTCTTGCTTGAGAACTTACACAAATAGAAAAAAAACTAATAAAAAAACAGACTGGAAATCTTTGAAAACACAGTTTTTCTCTTGAAAACTAAACTGTTACTAGAATTAAGAAGCTAGAGGAAATAAGAATGTCTGAATTAGAAATGCAAACCTGAAGCCATTTCTGGATTATGTCTTTAAAATATGATATATTAGGTTCTGTTCCCCTCAGTCACAACTCAGGATGCTTATAGTTGGAAGTATAAAAAAACATATAAATCGCCAATAATTTTCTAGTCATAATAGGCAAAAATTAAAGCACTACCATTTGCTAGTTCCTGTTCTTTAATCTCTAACCTTGGTTCAAAGCAAAATACTTTTCATATTGTTTAGTTCCACTAATTGCAACAAATTCAAATAATTTCAGGAGACAAAGTAGCCATGTATATATCTGACTAGGTATAGTATCCTGCTTGTATAGAGAATTGTGGATATCATAGTGAATTAGAAATTTCATACTCATGCTTACTGAATAGAAATTCAGTTAATTAGCCATTATTTTGAGATATCTCTTTTCCTGATCTCTACCTTGTTGATCAAGTTGTATACAATCTTCATATTTATATTAAATTTTAGTATTTCACTAAAACAGAATTTAACTAAAAAACATTTAAAATGTGGCTACCATATATTATTAGTTACTCATTCCCTAGCATTCAATACAGTTAATATATTTTTGGTGATATAATAAAAATAAATACCTATTTATATTTTAATAATTTTAATATATTTTATATATAAATAATATATATTTATATTTATATAAATTTATATTTATTTATTTATAAATACCTATTTAGTCTTAATGGGGAAAATACTCTGTAATATGTTATTATCTTATTTAAAATATAGAACAGTGCTACAATATAGAAGTTTTAGGCCCATTTTAAAAATAATTTAAAAAATTAAATGTTAAGAAGAAAAATTAATTTTGGCCAATTTGTCCTAGGAATATTTCCAGATTGGTGAAGTGCTTCAGTGACCTTGTGCCAGCCTGTGAGAGCCAGTTGTTAAATTTTGTGAGAAAGTTGGTAGCTTTTTAATGGCCATGGTGGGATTATTTACACCACAGAAATTGGCAAATGCTCCATGCAAGTCAGAGCTTTTTCTTTGGGGAGCTGCTTTCCCAGCACACGACAGAATGTCATTCAACTTATTTCTATAGAGTTAGGATTTATATTCTTTTGTGTTCTGTTAAATAACCCATGATCTTGATCTCTGAGTAGTAGGTTTTCAAATGGCACTTTTATTCTTCAAGAATTTTTTATTATGTATTACTATAGCATTAGTAAGGTCAATAAATCCAAAATATATTTAATAGTGCTTTGCAGTAAATCATGCTTAGATTGATTAAATAAGCAATCCTTAAATGTCAAACTAGGAAATCTGTTTTTTATTTAATGTCTTATGGGGAGTTTTCATGCAGGGCAGGGTCATTATCAGAACTATGATAAGCCTCTTAACACATTCTTTGGCAGGAAGGTGAAAAGCATTTTTTTGTTTGATTGTTTGTTTTTGTTTTTGTTTTTCTTTAAGAAAAGCCTACATGTAAGCAATCAGAAAGCTATTATTAAAATAGTCTCTATAAGAGGTAACAAGGTCTTCACTTATATAGTAGTGTCAGTGTGGCTCCTGAATTTTATTGTTACTACCCAAGGACATCTGCATAACATAGTAAAATTCCATATGGGAACTGAACTTTAGTTGCTTAGTACAAAATTTTGTTCCTATAAAATAGTTAATTTGTATGAATCGATACTATTGTACCTGAGTGTCTTCCATTTTTTTTTTAATGAGCTTTCTTAGCACTGTACCATTTCTAATTATTTGATGAGAGTAATGAAGTGAATTCAACTTCAGATTTTTAAAGGCTTATGAATTTATGATCAATCAAAAGCATTCTTGTCCTAGGAATATCCACTGTTTTCATGCTAATTTTTCCTCCATCTGTCCAAATTTTCAGAATGGGAAGAATATATTTCATCATATCCAAATTGTTCTTTTTCCTTTTTGTTTCATCAAATGAATTCCTCTAAGAAAAGGCATTCTCCATTTTATCAAATTTTAATCTGTGTGGAAAATATCGTAACTATAAGGCTTAAGATGTAGGAGTTAATCCATTTTGTTTTAGTGCATTTAAAATGCCAGTAAGTATTATTTTTAAAAACAAAAGAATTGAGGCACCTGGGTGGCTCAGTCAGTTAAGCCTCTGACTCTTGATTTTGGCTCAGGTCATGATCTCACGGGTTGTGAGATCAAGCCCTGCATCGGGCTCCCTTTTTGGCTTGGAGTCTGCTTAAGATTCTCTCTCTCCCTCTCTCTCTCTGCCCCCTCGCCTGTGCATGTGTGCTTTCTCTCTCTCTCTTTTAAATAAATAGATCTTTGAAAAAATAATAAAATAAAAAATTAAAAAAAAACAATGAATTGATTGGCTTCAATGTCATAGAGGAACAAATACATGCTTAGTCTAAAGGGTTTTGTTTTTAGGTATTTAAATGAAATTTACATAGTTGATATTTTGTAATTTAGTGAAATAAATTAATATTTAGTCAATGATCAAATCAAAACTAAAAAATATACATAACAGGTGTGAATATCAGTCCATAAGCTCTATTACAGAAGAAGTATCATTTATTTGTTTTTTATAACTTTATTAAGTGTTTTTTAATTGATCCCCCATTCTCTTGGGCTGACCTTATAGTTGACCTCACAAATTATTACGCCTCCTCCTCTCTTTTACCCTGATTCTAAGACACTGTATGTTGCCAGTGTCTAATGGCAGAGGTAGCTCTGGTTTTTAGTTATCTATCTACACAGCTCGCCAAATATCCTGCACATAAGCTCTCCTTAGGTCTGGTGGCTGTGTTGCCATTTTGGTGAAATTATTTGTACATAGACATCTTCACTGAGTTTTGAACTTGAGTGTCAAGAACCTGAAGTAACTTGTAATCATTTCTCTGAAAATCTTGGTGCTTATATCCCCAGCTGACTGCCCATAGCATTTCTGTGAAGCAGATTCTGGTTTCCTATTGCTCTAGACCTGAGTATTTCTCCCTTTTTTCTTCTTTCAGCCCAAGGAAGTCTCCATATAATCTGGAGAAAATCCTTCCATTGTTTCAAGTCGCCTGCTTCCATCTGAAGCCCTGTTTTTGTTTGTTTCTTTTACCTCCTTGGGAAAGTCTCTAAGTTCTCCTATGAATATATATATAAATTCTAGAAAATGGGAGCCAATTTTGTTATGTACCCTGCCAGATTCTTCCCTTGGAACTTTGAAATAGAGATCAGACTGTCTGAGAATAAAGCAGAGGCCAACTTTTCAGAAGCGTCTCCCCCTGCATAAGAAATACCATAGGATTAGATTTTACCAATGAAGGCTACCAGGAAGAAAATACATTGACCTGGGAATGCAGCATTGGCTTATTCATATTAGATATTTGGTGATTTTAGATAACAATGTGCATAATGTAGTTTGTGTTTCTAGGTAGCTAAGATTTTTTTTTCTTTTCTGAATATAAAACTTCTTTGGGGGCATCGTAAGAAATTAGAAAGTTGATGCCAGTCTTATGGTGTTTAGTGGGAAGATTTTTCTGGATGTCATGGTTGAAGCCTAAAGACCCAAGGCTTTGATACTATATGAACATCTCATAGAAGGTTATATATATCAATCAGTCCATCAATCAATCTTGCTTTAAGTAAGATTGCCTACACCTTTAAATATAAAATATTGAATATAAGGATTTCTTGACTATATAAAAATGTTTATGCTTATTTAAGAATGCGGGTAATGCTGGTCTTCTCCTGGGAAAACTTTGAGATTGTCTTGACATTTAATTATATTATTATTGGAACAAGAGCTATGGTTGGGCTGGAGTCAAATCTATGACTATGACATAACAAAACTAACCTGACTCATATGGTGAATGATGATGATCTTAACACTCTCTCATCAGCTGTTTTACTCCGTCACAGAATACCATGACTCTTAACAACATACAAAGCAGTGTGCAGTTCATACAATTAGATAGTAGTCTTAACTAGTTAACTACCCTAATTTTAATGTATCTCAGCTTCAGAAAAATTATAGTTAATCATTGTAGAAATGAGTAAGATTAACTTCTTTCTGTTACTTTATTGACTATGCAGTGGACCATGGTTTTTCAGTGTGCTCCAAATCAAATCAACTGCCTTTGTCAGCAAAGTTGCTAGTTTTCTTGGCCAGCCACACCTAGTTAAACTATAGTGCTGAGAGCAGTGGGAAGGGGATGAGCAACAACAAGAGCAGCCCCAAGCAAGAAGGCCATAGTGCCTGGTTGTTATTCAACAGAAGTTTTAGTAGTTTTGTTTTTCTGTTTCTGGGTTTTTGTTTTTTTTTAAATATATACTTCTCAAATTGTTTTTGTCTTTGATCAACTTTCCGAGTCCTGGCATGGTTGCTTTGAACCATATTGCACAGTTTTTGTTTTGTTTTAATTTTTTAATTGCTATTTATTTTAGAAAGAGAGTGCACAAGAGTGGAAGGGAGGGACACAAGGAGGGATCTCAACAGACTCAGCGCTAAGAGGGAAGGCCGGCAGGGCGCTTGATTTCGAACTTGAGATCATGACCTGAGCTGAAATCAAGAATCAGATGCTCAAATGACTGAGTCACCCAGGTGCCCCAATATTGCACATTTTTATGCTTTTTTTTTTTTTTTTAAATAGAGGTTTTGCCTACATCTTTCATCTACCATTTCTGGAAATCCTGCATTATTTCTTGCATTATGAAAAGAATTTTCTTAATTTTCTCATTTTATCATCACAGATTGTCTATGAATTAATAATATTCATGTTATAATTTTACAGAATCAAAACTCATGAGCAAATGGATTAAAAAATATAACCAGGTATAGGATCTCTATATGCCCAAAGATAAGAAATGAATGATTTATTCCACCAAACTCATTCATACCAAAGTGATAGAAGCCTTACTTACATATATATCTTATGGAAGACAAAGCAAAATTATGGGCTTCACAATAAACACATTCACACAGCATGCTCTTCACTTTCATAACTGAGAATAGAAATATCTCTTCCCACTCCCATTTATAGCACTTGTCCTCCCGTAATGTATCCAGATCTTCTCAGTTTTGAAATACATGAATTGTTTTTATTAAATGTAATGAATGCATCTTGAATTAGGAGCATACTTAGATCATAAAGAATAACAAGAAACAGCTATACAACATGTAACAAAAATGCAGCTCCATTTGAAATAACACCTTTAAAAATGCAACATAAAGGTGATACGTTATTTTAACATCTAACAATCACTTTAAAATTGTGTTTTCCAACTCTGTCACTAAGATTGGAAACATAAAACACATGGTTTTGTAGTAAGAATAGAACTTAATTTTTATGTGGAAATTCTGGGTAGTCCAAAAGTAGGCTTTGCAAATTCTGACAAGGAAGTTAAATGCTATGATGAGATACTCTGAAATAAACAGTTCTGAGTATATTTACCTAATTCAGCATTTCAGTTTGTTGAAAGATATATGCAATACATCTCAATTTTAATTTGTATTTCAATATTCAGTTGTGTATGTGTGTTCAATTGAGTCTGAAAGGTGACATTATAATTCAGAACTACTAGGCTTGAGATTCTCTCTCCCTCTCCCTGTGCCCCTCCCCCTCACTTGTGCTCTTTCTCTCAAATAAATAAATAAAATCTTTTAAAAAATGATTAAAAAAAAACACTTACATTCCAGTATAAGGTGACAGGCAATAAACGCATATGTATCATGATAGGGAGTGATAACAGTCAAGTAGCTATATAAAATAGAATAAAGGAAAAGGAAAACTAAATTAAAGAGGGTGAATGGAAAGAAATTTTGAATTAGGTGAAAAATGACTAGGGAATGTATAAACTATTGAGGGAGCCAGAGTATTTCTTAGTAATGCAGCTTTTAAGCAGAGAAAACAAGCAATCAAGCAAAATGTCTCATGTCTACTTGAGAACATATTTGGTGCAGAAAGACAATGAGTGGTTGGGACAAAGTGAACAATAGGAGTATAACCTAGATGAAATTTTAAAAAATATTTTAAAATTAACATTAGCAAAGTCCATTATAGCCTTATGTCCTTTTGTAAAAGTATACTTCTACATGAATTAGAAAGTAGAATTTAAACAAATGTGTGGCTGATTTAAACAAGGAATAATTGTTTCCTATGTATCTATATATCAGTGCAGTCATTTCACTATTAAACTTAGAGTGAATGACAACCATTTTGCTCACATTACTCAATATTTTGCAAAATGTGAGGATTCATGAACTTAGCACTTTATTTGTACACTAACAGATATAAAACAATTTTGAAGAAATTAAAACCATGTTTCTTTTCTAATACAAAGTCTAAGTGTTTGTTTCAATAGGACAAGTCAATTCATAAGTTCCTTTTCTTCTCTAGCAAGTTTATTTTTATTTTCTAATCTTCTTATAGGTTAATGCAGCAGGACTTTTGTTGTTAGATAACAATGTTAGAATAAAATATATCCTTATAAAGTAAATCGAAATGTTTCAGTTTCTTCTGACTATAGGACATATGCAATTTATCAGTGCCAGTGTAGCAGACAAAGTATGAGGACTGTTTTTGAGAAATGAAATCTATTTTTCAAGAAAATTTAGGAAGGAGATCATCTATTCTTATTTTTAAACTGTAAGATTGAAGTAAGTTAGCATATCTTTATACCTGGGAGAGTCTTATTAGCAGGACTTAACAGCACTTGGAAATAATCTAGGACAGTTGAGCTTTTGTATATGTGTGACCAATTATTAGCATTAAAAGTTGAGATAAGCCAGGAAGATGATTATAATACCTTGGTTATCATAAATAATGAAAAATTGTATACCTTTTTTTACTAACTTGTTAATAAATACTAGTTATTTTAAAATTCAGGTAAATATATATTAAAATTTAAATTACATAAAACAATGAATTATTCTTTTGTTCTTTAACTTTTGCTAGGCATTATATCTACAGCTGTAAGTAATAATGACAGTGTCTATGTCTCCATAAAACAAGTTTTTTTTTCAAAATTTTTTCCCACAATGATAAACAAGTATTTAATTGACGTGCTTGAAAGCGTGTTGAACAGAAAATGTAAATGGCTTCCTTTCCTGACAATGTCAGACTAGGTGAATCTAGACTCAGTCTGGCTGTGAGTAACTAGGAAAAACTGGTTAAATAGAACAACATTTTGCCTAAAATTTTTGAAAATCTATCAAGTTTCCAAAATATGTAGTTCTAAGATCTGAGAAGGGAAGAAATCCAGGTAGCTGAGTCTAGTTTGGGAGCTGCTTTTGCAATGAGAACATATAATGAGTCTGGCGAGATAACCTCGAGGACAGGAGCCTTGAAGAACTAAGGAAACCAGTTTTGGAGTAAAAGGTGTGTCAAGAGAAGAGGCAACTGAGAATTATGCACACACTTTTGGGGCCTTTGTAGAGCCTAACTGCAAAGTTAGGGATAGAGTAGGCAAATACTGACCTTTTGCAGGAATGAATTTCAGTTTTGAAACATGACAATTCTGATTGAATGAGGTGATTTAGAGTTGTGAAGCTCTTGACCAGCTGCCATTCTTAATAATTATAGTAGTATCCAGGCCTCAGATAATATCTATAATGTACCACATACAGTTCTCAGAACTCCTCAAGACATGAGCAAGTAAATGAGCAGGTGAAGCAGTGTCATTGAAATCTGTGAGGAACCGCAGCTCACTGAAGGGCCTCTTACTGGGAATTCTGGGAAATGTAGCTCACAGCATCTCCTCTGTGACACACAAGGGGCTGGGGGAAAAAAACAATGATAGTGGGGCGCCTGGGTGGCTCAGTGGGTTTAGAATAGCCAAGTAATTCATGAAAATGATAGATATTTTGATCTGGGATAAAGGACAATGTTTTTAATAAAAGTGCTCAGAAAACCTGTCTGTACAGAAAATATGAAACTTGAATATTACCTCATACTACAGATAAATACAAACATAAATACCAATTGAACTCTATACCTGTTCATTAATGCAAAAATAAATTAATATAGGATACAACCATACATATATACATACATGAAACTTTTAACATACTACAGGAAAATATAGTCATGATTTTGTGGTATTGAGCAATTAGTTGGGACACACAAATTGCTGAAAATAAAGGAAAATATTGAACTAAGTTGTACTACATGAACATTAAAAACCTTTAAAGTAAAAAAAAAAGCAAACATAATAGTGAGAAAAGACTGTGGTAGCACATGTAACTAACCAACATAGTCACTGCATATGAATGAATTGTGAATAACTAATTAAACCTAGTAGAAAAAAATCAGGAGACATAGGTACTTCACAAAACAATACCCAATGGCTCATAAATATATGAGAAAATTCTTAAAATTCCCTTGAAATCAGAGAAATACCAATTGAAATCACAATGGAATACCATGGCAAATCTACCAGCCTAATAAAAGGAAAAAAGAAGGGTAACATAAATTATTAGGAAGGATAAGGAACAATAGGCTCACTAAAACACTGTGAGAGGACTATTATTTCATACAACCACCAGTATATCCATATAATATGACTCAATAATTCTCTTCTTAGGTCTGCCTTCAAGAAAACTGCGTACATAGAGAGGATTATTTAAGATTGTTCTAAGCAGTGTTATTCAGAATTAACACACTAGAAATAACTCAAATACCTGTCAATGTAGAATGGATACTATAACCATATTCATAAAATGAAATACTATGCAACAAGGAAAATAAATGAAATGCAGCTTTATGCTACAACTTGGATGGATCTTACAAGGGCAATTCTGAGTTAGAAAACACACAAAAGTAGCATACTTCATGAGTCTCAGTTAAAGACAAAAGTAGGCTCAGTGTTAGTTTACAATTATTAGGATATTAGCTAATTAATAATTAGTTAAGGATATTGGTTATGTTGGATAGGTGGGAGAAGGTAATGATTGGCCAGGGATGAGAGGTGACTTCTTGGGGTGCTGATAACTTCCTTCTTTCCTGGTCTGAGGTGGTGGTTGCACAGGTACTCAGTTTTTTTTTAATTTAATTTAATTATTATTTTTAATAAACACATATTTTTATCCCCAGGGGTACAGGTCTGTGAATTGCCAGGTTTACACACTTCACAGCACTCACCCCAGCACATACCCTCCCCAATGTCCATAACCCCACCCCCCTCTCCCAATCCCCCTCCCCCCAGCAACCCTCACTTTGTTTTGTGAGATTACGAGTCACTTATGGTTTATCTCCCTCCCAATCCCATCTTGTTTCATTTATTCTTCTCCTACCCCCCCTAACCCCCCATGTTGCATCTCCATTTCCTCATATCAGGGAGATCATATGATAGTTGTCTTACTCTGATTGACTTACTTCACTAAGCATGATACCCTCTAGTTCTCTAGTACTCAGTTTTTGATCTTAGAATGGGTTTTTCATTTATTTTCATGTACATTTGGCTGTATATATTCTAAACTTTATAAAGTTAAAAAATATATAAACTTAGCAATATTTGTAAAGTTCCTTTCCAAGTTTAGGTATATATCCAAGAAAATGGAAACTGTGGCTAAGGTAGAGGTGTGTTTTCTGTTTCTTTTACATGGTAGCAAAAAAGTTATTATGAGTGACTATATAGATGTAATTCTGTAGATGAGACGTGGTTAAAGATTGACTAATCTCTAAAAAAGAGAGAGAGAGAGAAAGCAAGTTACCTTGAAAAATAGTTACAGGCAGTCAGATATTGATATGCAGAAAAATATGCAAGCTCAACATCAAACCACCAATAAACAGTGACCTTCATATTGCATGAAATAGAACGTGGAACTGCTAAGTTAGCATAGGCAAGGAGCATGAGAAGATAACAAGAACCGCAAGATAGGAAAGTAAACAAGCAGGTACATGATTATATATTTGTGTTCCACATAATGCTTCAGACACATAGCAATTAACTTGCTTTTTTATTTACTGCTTTCCAGTAAAACTATTACAATGGATGGAGTTTCAAAATGTTATTTTTTAAAAAGGCTGTATGGAAAATGATTAATTAACATGTAAACAAGAGCAAATACTGATTATTATGTTTAAAAGGGAGAAAAATTTACTGGAAATATACAGGAAATGCAATCAGACAAATCCAAATTTAAATCTTTTGAGGCTATGTGACTGACATTGATTGTGTTTCAATAGATTTGAGCCTGAGTTTTCTCAACTGTAAAATTGCCATGCTATTTCACATGGATATTGTCAGAAATCATGTAAACATCATATAAACATCTAAGAATTAATGCAGTGTCTGACACTTAGAAATATATACATATACAATATTGCATGTGGATATAATTATTTTGGATAAGATAAACAAAAGTTAATTGCTGTGAAGTGTGTAAACCTGGTGATTCACAGACATGTACCCTGGGGATAAAAATACATTTTATGTTTATAGAAAAATTTTTAAAAATTAATTAAAAAAAGAAGATTCAAGTTTTTCGGATTTCCAGTTTTTATATTGGAAACATATTTCCATCCGTCAACAGAATACTGTTCTGAGGAGAAATTCTCTTCTTGGGAAGGGGCCCAGAGAGACACAGGATGTCATTCCTGTTCAGTTGGCAGAATTCCTACCACTCTGTATTAAATTGTACTTGGTTTCTGCATTAGTGTCCCCTGTTAAGCATTTGAGTTTGTGCTGCCTGACACTCTTCTGCTACCCCAGTCCTGGGTTCAGACCACTAACATCACCATCTCTTTGTAGTGGCCATGAGGATGGAATTACATAGGACGGACTATCCATAGAAATTCCAATGTGCATAAACAGCTGAATCTGTTAACCAGTGTTTGTAATCATTGGTATGCTCTGAAACCACAGTTGAAAGGAAGTCTTGCAGCCAAAAAAAAAAAAAAGGTACTCTTACTGTCTCGATCTTCAAATGTTTAAGGTGGCACTTAACCTTGATATAAGAATAAAGGGGAGGTCCCTTTGTCTAGTTCCTAATCTTACTCTACATGGTAACCACATGTAACCACAACCTCTCTAAAAGCAACTACAACTACTTGAAACATCTTCTTGGTCTTCTGGCTGTCTAGTCTGAGAAAGATACAGTTAATAAGTCCCCTTCATGTTCTCAGTTTTCTGCCTAATTACTTTTTCTATTCTAGATAATTGATATTAAAGATTATTTTACCCTTTTTTAGAGATTACTCTAGGCCTTCCTTATAGGAGTGTGTACTTTTATGTGAACAGTGGAATCATATTTCATATGAAATGATTTCCCAACATTCAAGCAGAGTTCACCTACCACACTGACTTTGTCACTGACCCCTGCTAACCTCTCCAGTTTCATTTTAAGCCACTCTTTCTTACTATGCTTTGATATATTAAACACTCAGGAAACCAAGAGCAAAATGTTTTCAAAAGTCTTACTTACTAACCTCTGGACTCCAGGAAAAGACTTTACAAAGAATAGGGGAAATACTAGGGGGAAGCCTGTAAAAGACTCAGTTGAGAGAATTTAGCATGTTGGAGGACAAATAGAATATCAGGGTGAGCATCCAAGTAAACAAAAGGTAAAATGATATGAAATATATTTGGGGAAACAGGCTGGTAATTTACGCAGACCTGGTAAATCAATAAGAAAAGTTTGGATTGTAATTTGATTGCAAAGAGAAGTCACTGAAAGATTTTAAGCAAGAATTAACTGGAGGTATTGTCTTCATTTTCTTTCACCAGAGTATAGGTCTTTCAATTCTTTGGCCAAATTTATCCCTAAGTACTTAATTCTTTTTGGTGCAATTGTAAATGGGATTGTTTTCTTAATTTCTCTTCCAGCTACTTCCAGTTATAAAATAAATAAGTCACGGAGATGAAAAGTACAACACAGGGACTATAGTTTATAATACTACAAAAATGTATGGTGACAGGTAATGCCTACACTTACTGTGGTGAGCACTGAGTAATGTATACAGTTGTCAAATCACTCTGTTATACATCTGAAACTAATATAATGTTACACTTCAATTAAAAAAAAAGACTTAACTGGTAGTGATCTTTGCATATCATGGGTAAGAATGCAGTAAAGATAGAAATGAGGAGACACATTGGGAAAATTATAAAGTAGACCTGAAAAGATATGATTTTGTTTTGGACTTGAAGAACAACATGTTAGAGGCTGGAGGTGTAAGCACCAATAAGGACTGGCTGAAGGATTAGAAGTAGAGAATGGTGGCTGTGATGATGAAAATGTCATTTTATTGTGGTCGGAGAACTAGGGGAGGAATAGAACTTTATTTTCATCACTCTGACCTTTATCTACTTCTACCAATGACTTACTTTATGACCAGCATTATAAGTCCAAGGGCAGGAATGGAGTTTGATTCTCACCATTTGTCCGTTTATTGGCCATTTTTTAGAGATTAAATATTTTTTAAAGAAAGTCAAGCCTGAGATCTTTGGTGTAAGCCAAATCCAAATGGAGAACTCTATCACTTAAGGAATTTCAGAGTAAGTGGAGCAAATCACAAGGATGTCAGATGTTTCCCTCTACATTTGTCATAGTTAATCAACCTTCTATCTTTATATTTAAAACAAAAACATGCATGTTCCCTCATGTCTAACTCATGTCAACTTTATAGCAGCTTAAAATGATAGAGAATTTCTCCATTGATCCCAACAGCTTCCTAAAATCATCCCTAAACTAAAAAGATTTGGTTTTAATAAAAGGACTATGTAATTAATGAAATAATTAATTAAATTTAATTCATTAATTAAATAATGAAATAATGAAAGAGCATATGTTTTAAAAATAACTAGAACAATTGTGCTCATTTAATTCACCCATTGATTTTTATGCATGTAAACAACTAAGATTTCCTCAAATTTGTTGGAAGGGGAGATTTAAAATTTTCTTCAGAAAGTGATAATGGTTAAGATCATAGTTGTGCTTTTCAAGTTATAATTTCAAAGGCAATTGAGTAACTTCTAGGCATATACTAATTATATTTTCTGTAGAGCACATCAAGGAAAGACTATTATTATAAAGTAGATTTTTGCCATGAAATGCATATAATAAACCATAGAACTGGTGACAATTTAAATAAGCATCTTTGATATATATTTAGAGACATTCAATATGACAAGAAAACCAATGAATTTTGCAAGCAATTGATCTGTCTGGGTTTCAGTTCTCTAGTACTTAACATGGGAGTCATTGATTAGTATCTCTCAAACTTTAAAGTCATATGTTGTTTCTTTGAAATTAGACAGTAATAAAGACCTTTATAAATGTCTTTTCTTCTTAAGTTTGTTTCTTTATTTTTATTACTTTAAAAACTTTTCTTCTTTTCGTTTAATATACTAAACCTAAAGAACAAATGTGATAAAAGTTATTTTATCAAATAAAGTATCTTATTATAATATTCAATCACTGTTATGTTAAACTGGTCAGTTTAAATCACTCAAGTTCTTCATTATCAATACTTGACAATTTTCCAGAATAATTTTATTATCAAGTATATTGTCTCACTGTTTTTGTAAATTAATAAAAGCAAGATGATGCAACCCAATTATTAATTGAAAAAAAATTCACTAATCTTTTAAAATATATAGCAAATACATTTATGCAAGTAATCTATTTATTATTAAATATGTAATACATATAAAATATAATAAATGTACATGCTGCCACCCCTACTGTAAGTTGATAAAGGATATAGTATTAAAGAAATCATAATAAAATATAATTTAGAGAGGTTTAGGGCAATTTTTGCAGATAGGACATGTCATCCAAATTAAAACTTATTCTGAAGACTTGTTGGCTTCACTTAACTTTCACAATGAAGTCTCTAGGAGATATTTGAATAATGGAAAACATAAGCATATGAATAGTTCCTTTAAGGTCTCTATTTTGGATGATTGTGTTCCATTTCATTGTGTCATTCCCCATAGTCATTCATTTCTGACCTGAGTTCCAGTGTTTTCTTTTTTTAACTTGTTCATCAGGTGATTTCTCACTTACCACCAGCTGCCCAAGTAAAATCAAATCCTGTTCTCAATAATTTCTTCCACCTCTTACATGCATAAAAATCACCTAGAGGTATTTTTAAAGCACTAATTCCTCAGCCTCATCCACAGAAATGCCTGTTTAGCAGGTCTGGAGTGGGTCCAGAAAATGTTCATTTTTTTTTCTTTTATCCTTTTTTTATCTTTCATAGATAGATTTTATGAAGTTCAGGAATGTTTCCTCTATCGCTATACTTTGAAGCATTTTAATCAGGAACGGATGCTGGATTTTGTTAAATGCTTTTTCTGCATCAATTGAGAGGACCATGTGGTTCTTCTCTCTTCTCTTATTTATGTGTTCTATCACATTGATTGATTTGTGAATGTTGAACCATCCTTGCATCCCAGAGACAAATCCCACCTGGTCGTCATGGATAATCCTTTTAGTATATGTTGGATCCTATTAGCTAGGATCTTGTTGAGAATTTTGGCATCCATATTCATCAGGGATATTGACCTGTAATTTTCCTTCTTGATGGGGTCTTTGCCTGGTTTTGGGATCGAGGTAATGCTGGCCTCATAAAATTCCTTCTGTTTCTAGTTTTTTTGAAACAGCTTCAGGAGACTACATATTATTTCTTCTTTGAATGTTTGGTAGAATTCCCTAGGGAATCCGTCAGGTCCTGGACTCTTATTTTTTGGGAGATTTTTGATCATTGCTTCAATCTCATTACTGGTTATTGATCTATTCAGGTTGTCATTTTCTTCCTATTGTCAGTCTTGGTAGTTCATAGGTTTCCAGGAAGACACCCATGTATTCCAGGTTGCTTCATTTATTGGCATATGTTTGTTGGTAATAATTTCTAATAATCGTTTCTATTTCTTTGGTGTTAGTCTTGATCTCTCCCCTTTCATTCATAATTTTATTAATTTGAGTCCTTTCTCTTTTCTTTTGGATAAGTCTGGCCAGTGGTTTATCAATCTTATTAATTCTTACAAAGAACCAGCTTCTACTTTTATTGATCTGCTCTACTGTATTTCTGGTTTCTAATTCATTGATCTCTGTCCTGATCTTAATTATTTCTCTTCTTATGCATGGCTTTTGCTTTATTTGTTGTTTTAAATATATATCAAAACAAGTCAGATGTGTAACCAATGTCTCAGAAAAAAAATTATATTTAAATTGGGGATCAAGGAGTATCATTGCTTTATTTATGGTGCTGAGATTTCTTGGGAAAAAGAAAGTAATCAATAATATTCACATAGTTTAAATTCATTATTAATTAGAAACCTGATATATTTTATTGAGAGTTGAATGAAAGGAGAGTGTACCAAATTCACACATTCCTGAAGGTGCTCCAGAGATTACTTCACAATTACACCACTACTCCTTTCCCTGTTGTTGAGATCTTGCCTATGTCTTGGACCCAGACACCAGGAGTGGAGAAAGGAGGAACTGATTTTTCCTTTCATTATTTTGTCACTTTTCTTATTTTTGTCACCTTCCCTATTCACTATGCTGCATCTGATTCTTCTAGGATCAGGACATAGGAACTAGGCATAATAGAAAAAAGGAAGATAACATCATTCATGGGTTGGCTGTTCACTACCTTTGCTGAAAAAAGATTGAGTGTTATGTGGCAAGACCACCTTTCCATGGGAGACTCTGCATTGAACGGATGTGGTTGGGTTGATCACTGATATAATTTGTACTTGCTCTGCAAAATTGATTAGCACCTGCTCCCTCTTGTTGTGTATTGGTCCTGACAATAGACTCCATCATCCATATTGTGGGGATACGAGGTGGGGCACAAGTACCTGTTTTCACAGGTGCGGAGAACTGGGACTCCTGGGAGTTTCTCACAAGAACTCTCTCACACTCTGCTCTGATGGTAGCATGGAGCAGGCCTACAATTTCTGTACTATAGCATATGTCCGTCCTGCTGGGGACTGAGAATCCAGCCTTATGCTTCTCAGAGATACCTGAAATTTCTCTCTGTTTCTCTCACTAAATCTACCAACTTGTTTGGGAGTCATTATAGCCCCCTGAATCCCTATAAAATCTCTTCAACTAGTCAACATTCTTCTAATGAATCCATCACTTCTGTAGGCTATTGGAAGTTACATGTTCTGGGCTGCTTTTACTGTCTCTCGTTAAGCCTGGAATGTTGTGTCTGGCTCTGTGACTTTTCTTAAAAATGTGCAGGTAATTCCAGCCATCATCTTTAGGTTTGGTGCCTCAGAAGTAACGTGAAAATTCCTATTCAACGTTTTGCTTCTATTGGAAAGCTTGTCAATAGAAAAATGTTAACATACTGGGCAAAATTGGAACTTAGGGGAAGAAGTAGAAGTAAGTAGAAGTGTAAGTGTACTAACATCTATTTTTTTTTTAAGACAGAGTTAATAATATAGATACATAGGTCCCTTAGCTATAGTTTCCCTTTTGCAGTTTCAGTTACCTGCAGTGAACCACAGTCCCAAGGCAGGTGATCATCCTTCTGACAAATTGTCTGGAGGTCAATGGCAGTCTAACGATACATTGCGATGTCTGTGTAATTCACTTTGCTTCATCTCATCACCTAGGCATTTATTTCATTTCACATCATCACAAAAAGGGTGAGTACAGTACAATAACATATTTTCAGTGAGAGAAAGACCATATTCATAAAACTTTAATTGTAGTTTATTTTTATAATTGTTTTATTTTATTATTAGCTATTATTGTTAATCTCTTACTGTGCCTAATTCACAAATTAAACTTTATCATTGATGTTTATAGGAAAAAAAATAGTATGTATAAAGTTTCGTACTGTCTGTGATTCCAGGCATCCACTGTGGGTCTTGAGAACATATCCCCTACAGTTAACAAGAGACTATGGTATTACCTAAATTTATAGACTGAAAAATAAAGATTTAAGTATATGATAAATTAATAATTACAGAAATGGAAGTTTGGAATCTGTTAGCAGTAGTTGCCTTTGGTAACTACCCAGGGGATTGGTAATTAGAAAGATCTTTATTTTCATGTCTTCTTGTATGGCCTCATCAGAGGCAGCTGTACAGCTATCCAGACTTCACATGCACACACACGTGTGTTCACAGGCGTTTGTGAATGTGTGTATCCAAAATGATAACTAATCAACTGATTCTGTCGTATACTTGGTCACCTTTCCTGTTCTAATCAGACAGATATTGGGTTAACTTATCCTCAGTGGATATAGATTACATGAAGGATGATATTTTTCTCTTAAATATGTCAATATTGTACTCAGTAGTAAAGATACATTAATTCTTTGTTTTATTAGACAAACTTTTTAAAGTGCTTGTTGTTTGCCAGGCAGTAAAGATATAAAATTATTTGAACATACTCTCTATACTTCAGGAAAATATAATACACACAAGTATGAATGTTTTTAGTGAAGTTTTCATGGGGAAGCGTAGATAATTTCTTCAACATGTAGCAATTGTTTCACTGCTGCTGTTAAACAAGTAATTTAGGTCTTTTGCAAATATCTTCAGGAAGAATAAATTTAATTTCTGACTCAAAACCATATATTTTGTTTTACTAGATTTAACTTTTTTTAAAGTCTCCTCAGGTTTTATATTAACAATATCATTATTGATTAAATCCTAATTATACATACTTACATGTTTGTATTAAGGAAAAGTTTTTGAAAGCAGTGTTGTGAATCATTTTTTAACTGATGTCCATCCATGGCTAATGAGAACGGATTTTGAAGTTTCAGGGTTATAAACTTCCCTGATCCTGGCCTCTGCATGACTTGTGTAGCAAAACTTCTTAGCTACTACAGTTAAAATGCCTAAGTTGCTCTTTTTCCTAGAGGTAAAGATGTCTGATTAAAATACTACTGCCTTCTGCCTGTTCCTGCCTTTCAAGGAGAACAAGGACCTACTGTATCCACCTTCTTCTTTCAGGCCTCCTGTGTGTATTTGGTCACTAATTTATCCTCTTTGTTAACACTGTACTCAAGCCATGTTCTGATATTGATATTCCTGATAAACCAAGGGAGAACCTTATGATATGCATGTATTTATGTATGTATGTATTAGGCAAGTGCTGATTTCGAGTAAAATAAGAACTTTTGTGAACAGCTAACCCTGCTTTCATTATTGGTTTTCTACTTACTAGTATAGAAAAACAAGCAGCTTCCCAACAGTATGGAAATTTCCATATAGGAGATCATTGTGTATGTGTGTGTGTGTGTCTTATTATATTTATTTTATTTTTAGATGGAAATCTTTTTTAAAACATATGAAAAGAATCAGAATACATACAGGCAGAAACTTTGGCATGTTTTTGTAATTCTTAGTTAACATCAGTAATTTAATAAATATTTATTTAGTGGATATAATGTGCCAGAAACTCTTCTAGGTATTTGGGTGTATCTGTGCATCATAGAGCTTATATTTTAGCAAGGAGAAATAGACCATTAATGTAGATATAGTGGATGAATTATCTAGTATTTATAAGTATGGGAACTAAAAAAGAAGTTCATCAGTATACATGGGATTAACAGAGTCAGTGGCTGGAGGGAGCAGATTGTAATATTAAATAGAGTGATCTGGAAATTCTTACTGAGATGATAGGATTTTAACAAAGATCTAAGATGATAAGTGGTGTAGTTATATGGATTTCCAGAATTCATTCCAGAAGAGTTAAATTGTAAATGTATAGTCTTTATGGTGGAACCCAAGAGGCCAGTGTGGCTGAAATATCTTGGTGGGATGGGGTAGAAAGAATAGGAAATGAAATAAGAGCATTAAGGGACATTTGAGAGGAATAAGATTATACAGACTCTATAGACTTTGTAAAGGCTGTGGCTTTTACTCCTGAATGAATAAGGAAGGAATCACAGGATTTGAGTTCAGAGGTGACATGATCTGACTTAGGTTTAGCGGAAACCTGGGCCCTCCCCTGCCCAGGCCCTGCTGCCTTCTGTATCTGATTTAATTATATTGGGCTAAGAGTAGAATGGAAGCAGAAAGGCTAGTTAGGTGGCTATTGCAGTAATTCCTATAAGAGATGATGAAGACTTGTTTGAGGTAGATACCAGCAAAGCAAGTTGGAAGCTGCTAGATTCTGGAAGAGCCAATGTTGCAGGGTGAGGTGGGGAGTTGGTAAGAAGGAAGTCAGGAATGACTCCAGGAATTTTGGGGTTAAGCAACTGAAAAGGTTCACTTGAATTTAAGCAGATTTGGGAGGGGGGAAACAGGAGTCAAAATTGCATATATTCAGTTTGAGAATTTTAATAGTAAAGATGTTAGTAAGGGGCTGATAACCAAGTTTGAAGTTCAAAAGGAATTTCAGGCTGAAGATAAAAATTGAGAGCCGTTTGCACCTACGTGGTGTACAAAGCCATGAGACTGCGTGCCCTTACCAAGAAAGGGAGGTTCAGGAAGAGAAAAAGACCAAAGTATGAACCTTGAGATTTTCTAAAAGTTAGAGATTGGGGAGACTAGGATAAAATAGACAGGATTAAGAAGGGACACCTGTGATGTAAGAGAAAAAACAGCAGATAGTGATATCTAGGAGGAGATGTGAAGAAAGATGTCAAAGAAAAGAGAGTGAGCATCTGTGTGAAGTGTTGCTAAAAGACCCAGTAAAATGAGGACTATGAATTAATCCTTAAATTTAATAATGTGGATGTCACTGGTGAACTGCTCAAGAGCATAAATAGAGGAGGTGTGGAAGCAAAAGGTGGATTACAGAGAGATCTAAGAGAATAATGGAAATAGAGAAGTTGGAAAACTTTCATATATGCCAGTCTTCCAAGGGGTTTCCCTGCAGAAAAGGAATACTTCAAGGTAAGAACCCTAACCATTAGTGCTCTAACCAAAACAAAACAAAACAAATAAACAAAAACAAGCAAAACTGATGGAATACATAAATGGCCTAAAGTCATGCAGCTCACAGGGGATAGAAACAATTTAAATTCAGACCCATCTGACTCTTTCTGTTGTACTCTGCTGTTTCCTCAAGTGACCAAAGAGATTGGAAAATTATCATTTGATTCTTATTTTATGTGGTTTGGTAAGAATTAAGTGATTTATTTACACAAATTATATAGCATAAAATATACCATGTTATAGGTGAAAAATGCATGTTAGATTCCTTCTTATTTTCCCAATGTCTGGAATATAAAGTCATTGATAAATGTAAAGCAAATATTTATTGCTTATGAAACATGTGATAAAATCATGTTATAAAAGAACATATGAACATTACTAAAAGAACATATGAAGTTTGTAACATATACTTCTTCCTGTAACAGAAGGCTACAGTAAAAGTAGATATTACTTTGTTTTTCTCACATCTTGTTACAAGAAAAAAAAAAGGAATATCATATCTTATCCAGGTGACATATAAAACAAATATGCATATATAGTTTAAAAACTGACATTATTCTAAAAATAACTATTCATCTATATAAAGAATAAATAAGAACCTTCTATTGGTTTTCCTTTAATATTCTTTTAAAGCATATATTATTTGTAAACTTTAATGACAGCATGATTCTGAAAAGTGAACAGCATGTGGTATAGGAATATTTACATTATTTAGATAATTACTTCAGCCACTGAACAGAAGAAACAAAATGTATTTAAACTCATATAAAATGACATTTAGGGATTAGCAATCACACATGGATGTTCACATTTTAACTCTTCAGGAAAAATGACTTTGAAAATGCATACATGGAGTCAAAGTATTGGATGTGTTTGGAAAACTAGTCTCATTTTGCTGGTACTTAGACAAATAAATAAATTAAACAGACAGATACGATTGTAGTTGTGGATGTAGGCTTAAATAAGAAAAAATGTTTTTGATATCAAAAGAGGTCTTTAATAATTTCAAGCTTTGCAGATCCTTTCCAACCCAGAGGAGGGGAATGTCTAGTCTTTTCATTCAAAATTACATGCTACCTTATGGGATAGAACTGGAAAGAGACAATAAATATGCAAATGAGTAAGTTGCTTATAAGAGCTGGGGATCTGGAAAGCTGTGTTGAAATATCTTTATCGGGAAATAACTCGGAGGGGATGATATTTTACCTGAGAGCAAGCTGACAAGAAGGAGGTAGTCATGCAGGTATTTTAGGAAAGAACTTTCCACATAGGACTTAAACCAATTGCAAAGGCCTTAAAAAATATCAAAACATGTTTCTGATTTTAAGAACCAAAAAAGAAAATGGGGGGTGCCTGAGTGGCTAAGTCAGTTAAGCATCTGACTCTTGATCTCAGCTCAGGTCTTCATCTCAGTGTTGTGAGTTCAAGCCTTGCATTGGGCTCCACATGGGCTTAGTGTGGAGCCTACTTGAAAGAGAAAGAAAGAAAGAAAGAAAGAAAGAAAGAAAGAAAGAAAGAAAGAAAGATGAAAGAAAGAAAGAAAGAAAAAGAGAAAGAAAGAAAGAAAAGGTCTGTGTGCTTGAAACACAGTAAGGAAGTAAGAAAACCATAGGAGAGATGGTTGGAGAGGATAGCCAGACAAATTATACAGATCTTGTATGCCAGAGTAGGGAGTATAGGGACTTCATTATAATAGCAATGGAAGTCTTTAGAGAAGTGCCAAGTGAGGGAGGGAGGTGATTTAACCAAGGCTTCACAAAATCACTAGGGTTAATGTATGCAGAATGGGCCAGAGTGGCTAAATGACTCATTTTTAGAAGGCTATTAAGGTAACTTAGGTGACTGACCATGGTCTCATGGAGTATGACCATACCAGAGAAAAAGAAAATACAAGAGCTGGATACAGTTATAATAGAGAAAATAACTCATATATTCCTTTGGTGAAATGTGGTGCTGTATGAAAGGAAAGTGTAAAAGATAACTTCAACTGACTATTTAAACCTAAATTTGAACATACTGAGCTGGAGTTGCTGTTAGTACAGTTCCAGAAAGACTGAAAATGGAGACTGCAGTTTACCAGAAAGATAGAGCCAGCCAGGCAGTTTGAGACGTCATCATCCTAGAGAGGATCATTAAACTATTAGAAAGATTGGCTTTGTCTAACCACAACAATTTGGGAATTTTGTGGATTACTTCTCTTTTATAATGCAAAAAATCCATAAACTTGTATAAGCTAGGGCAGCAAAAAGATGTGTTTAGAACCTAAAAGGAGGAGGTAATGAGGAAGACAGTCTCACCTTTCTTCCCCCTACTATCAGTTATGCTATCTTGTGTTCTTGGAGGAACTGGGACCAATGTTATGTTATTGTAATATAAAAATGGTGTATTTATTGACACTACTTATTTGTAGGAGATGTAATGAAAATGTGCATACTCTTTTCAATGAAGTTATAATTCAGTTGTAAAACAGAAAAACAATGGCCTTCTTGCTTCTATTTCAAGATTGATCAGTACACAGTATTTCAGAGAGAAGTTGTAGACTTTCAATCCTAAGTGAGATTTTCATTATCTCACTCTACAAGGTCTTTCTTAGCAAGGTTTTCTCACTGTCACTCCCCTCTGTGACTGATAACTCTCTTCACTAATCACTTTTAATCTTAGTGTATTTTTCATCACCTTCTCTCATTTTGTTCCTCATTATATTTTTACTTACTTATTGTAGAGAAATTCAGACTTTTTTTGGCTTCTTCATATTTTCCAATCTAGATTTTATCAAAATCAATTCAATAGGAAACCAACAAAGAAGTTGAGCAAACAAATGATCTTCCATAGAAGATGTGTGTGTATGTGTGTGTGTGTGTGTGCGCATGCACGCGCTCGTGTGTGTGTGTGTGTGTGTGTGTGTTGTGTTGGGGGAAGGGGCTCTGAAATCTATAATAATCACTTTTGTCTCTCTGAGATGAGATATCATCTTTGGAATGTGAGAATCTTCTCACAAATAACACATTTTCTAAAATCATGAAGTAGTTAAGTTTTTACATATGCTTTTAAGATTTTTTATTTGTTTATTTGACAGAGAGAGATCACAAGTAGGCAGAGAGGCAGGCAGAGAGAGATAGGGGGAAGCAGACTCCCTGCCAAGCAGAGAGCCCGATGCGGGGCTCAATCCCAGGACCCCGAGATCATGACCTGAGCCAAAGGCAGAGGCTTTAACCCACTGAGCCACCCAGGCGCCCCAAAGTAGTTAAGTTTTCCATTTGAGGTTTTAAATTCTAAATCTTCAGTACTACTAAACTTAGCCAATAATCAGAAACACGCTTTCAGAAAAGAAGCATATAAAAACAATTAATTTGTCTCCATCTTAATTAAATGATGAAGCAATTCAACAAATTCAGCTTTTAAATTAAATCATAATTAATCTAAATAGGTACAGAATGCTATATTATCCTAACCCAATAAGACACTATAGGCATTTGGCATGAACATTACAACTCAACTCTATAGGTTGCTTCATTTATTCAGAAAGTGATAACAAGGCAGAATATCATTGAGTATTTTGCTGAAATGACAGTGCATTTTTCAGTTTGACTCTAGGTATATAAAAGGATATAAACCTCAAACACATTTATAGTCTATTTATGAAACTTCTTAGACCTGATATCAAAAGCATGAACCACAAAAAGGAAAATTTTGATATATTGGACCCCATAAAAAAAAAACTTCCTTTGCAAAAGTACATATGAAAGGGCTATATGATAATTAAAGCTATAAGAAAGACTTCTGAATTAATTTGTACATATTTGCCAAACATTTTTATAATTTAACATTATCTTATACAAAATATATGAAAGTCCACATAATAGTTATGTACACCTAGACCAGTTTGTAATAAAGTGTGATGAGTATTCTGGTTGTTTTCAACAGAATAATTGGCTCAATTTGCATGGTCTACCATTACCAAAAGCAGAAGTTCTCATTTCAGTTTATAAAAAAATCATTTCATCCCCCATCTCCAAAACTACTTTTCTGCAAAAACCATAGTGACACATAGATGTTGAAAAGTTTTGTCCTATACTGATTGTTCAATGACAATTTGGACAGATGTGGAAATGGAAGAGAGAGAGAGAGATGCATGAGACCTGTTTAAGTATAACATAGGATCTGGGTAACAGTAAATGAACTCCTGACTTGAGTAGCAGCAAGGTTACTGAAAAATAGGTAAGAGATACAAGAAAAATTATTTATAGAAATTGTTCATTTTTCCACTTCTTGTTCTTCATTCATTATTTTTTTAAATAGTGCATAAATACAAAGCCTTTGGTGTTCTGTTGCCAAGCTATAGGGCAGGTTACCAAAAAATAAAAGTTAAAGTATAGTAGTAAAAGCCTGTGTTTGAAAATTTAAACATAATTGATCAACTAGAGGTAATATTATCTAAGCAACAGAATTCTTCGTGATTGTTTCAAATAAAAAAGAGAAATTGTGTCTAATGAATTATTTCAAATTACTACATGTATTTTCAAAGATGTGGATGAGTTAACACTGATATTAATAGAATAGCTTTTCATTATCCCTTTGATTTCTTTTATATTTATTTTAAATATAAAATATTTCTTTTAAATGTAAACAGAATTAACATTAACTCAGGATGAGACTTTGAATTTACTTTCACTCAATGGATTACTTATGATCAAACGATATTTCAACAACTGGTTCTGGAGATTGAACATCTACAGGCAAAAAAATAAAGTCACACAAAATGAATTTACAGAAATGAACATATACAAAATGAACTCAAAATGAATCACACTTTTACATGTGAAACATAAGTTATAAATTATTTAGAAAACAACTATTATACCTCCAAGGAGATATTGATTGATAATGGAAATGGGTCTTCCTCACATGTAAAGTCTTTGCATTCTAGTAGTTTCCTATATTACTATCACTACTGAAATTATATGGCTACCTCAAGTTTAGCAGTTGTAAGTACCTTTGGTAGAATATAGAATTTCTTGCAGTGAATAAATATTCTTTTGCAGTGGATGAGCAAATTAAATTTTCTACTTATACAAAATAGAAAACATTAGTTTGTAATTTTTAAAAAATGTTTTCTACTCACGTAATTATATTATTTCTTAAGCTTGTAGGCCAAAGTGAATTAAGTTTAACTTGGACATATTGAATAGGAACATATTAAATAGTTGAAAGTACAGGTCTGTAACTCAGAAGAAATATGCTGTCAGTAGAAGAAGGTTGATGCCAATAGAATTCATCAGTATTTAAATCATATTATAAGATCTTGGGTTGATAATAGGATCATTGTATGTGAGGCACAAGAATGGGCTCAGGACAGAACCCTCTGCAGTGGTTATGATCTAAAGACTAAAAGCAAAAGCAAAGAGAAAAATGTAGCCCAGGTCTTCAACAAATATTTGAATAAAATCTAAAGGGAAAAGTTGAATGCTGGATGTACAAAAAGTAATGTCGGATGTTATTTGCCTCAAATTATATCTCCCATCTCTCTGTTCATTATCTATAAGAATTCTGAGCATCAATTATCCTATTGAGTGTACACATAAATAAAATACTGACAATTTGAAAGGAAGCTGATTTGTGTTTCTAATCTTTTTTCCTTTACTATTATGTGCTTATTTTAATGATACTATAAAGATATGTTTAATCTAAAAAGCAAAGAAAGATTGTGAATGAAAAAAAAAATCTGCAGCAAACCATTAGCTGTAGCATTTCAATAACAGCATTAAAGCTTTTTTATCTTTTCAAGTGGATTTACTTCTGCCAGTTGACCTCAACCTAGATTTTAGTAATATACATATTACTGTTTAAGACTTTAGATTTTAGTAATATATATACTACTACTTATATGGTACATATATTAATTTAGGGGATCATCGGGAAAACTGCTGAAAGTTGTGAGAAATTTCTGCAGGAGAATGGCCAAACACAGAGAGTGTTGGCATAGGGTCAGTAGATTAATCATTAGATCTTACTGATTAAAAGTCTATTAACCATTTCATGACCATTATCTTTATTAGATAAAGAGATCTTTGTATCGCATATATAAGGACATGAGTCTTATAGCTCTTGTAAGTTCTGAAGTAGGTGCAATAGGAAAAATGGTAGTCAAATTATCCTTGAATTTTTCTCAAATAACCCCAATTAAGAATGTAACCATGGACAGTGATAATAATTATTATAATATACTGCACTCAGAACTACAAAATATATCATACCATTGAGGAACCACATTAAGAAGTTAAATCATTCAAGGGCTTACCATTTGGAACATTTCAGCAATTCACTGAACTGATACTAACTTATCTACAAGTGAATATCTGATTTGATTAGATTTAAAGGCATTAATGATCCTTGCGTTTATAAAAATTACTAATTCATGACAAGTGGTGGCAAAACAGTTATTATCACCAATAGTCACTTACAATCAAGTGCCTATACATGGCAAGATTTTGAGTATCAGGTAAAATGCTTAGTACAGTCAGGAGTATAACTGGGTTGGTTGGTTGTATCTAAGCACACGGAAAAACTTGAGGAAAAGAAAAGGGTGTGCTCTGGGCTTTAAGTCCTCAGCTTAAAGTCAAAGTAAGTGACCAGAAAGCTTATTATGTCTTCCCTAGAAGGAGCATCTGTAGTTATAGGACTGAAATCTGGAAATTGAACTAAAAGCCTAGTATTTCAGATGGCTGAATTTTAATGCAAAATTTAATTTCCTGCCTTTCAGCATCTCTTTGTTAAAACTAATTGGGAAAATTAAGGGACTGTAGAAATTGAGTTAGGGGACATACCAGTGGAGTCTCATAAAGCTAGAGTACTTGCTCTTACTTCTACTGAGCTTCCTTTGTGGCCCCCTTCTCTATTTGAATGTCCTTCTGTCTACAGAAATTTAATAGCTCCCTTGAGGAAGTTGCTTTGTAAAGTACTCCTGGTATTTTGTAGATTCTACCCCTCCCACCTCTTTGCTAATAGATCAGTAGACATACTTGGATATCAGAAGCCCCCAGAAGATAAAATACTATATGATCCAATAATTTCCCTACTGGACATTTACCCAAAGAAAACAAGAACATGAATTTGAAAAGATATATGCACCACGATGCTTATTGCAGCATTATTTACAATATGGAGATATGGAAGCAAGCTAAGTGTCCATCAATAGATAAATGGATAAGAAATACACACACACACACACACACACACACACACACACATGCACGCGCACACGCCTTTTAGCATCTCTTTGTTAAAACTGATTGGGAAAATTAAGGGACTGTGGAAATTAAGTTAGGGGACATACCAGTGGAGTCTCATAAAGTCAGAATGAGAAAGACAAATACCATATGATTTCACCCATAGGTGGAATCTAAACAACAACAACAAATAAATAAAAAGCAGAATTAGGGTGCGCCTGGGTGGCTCAGTGGGTTAAAGCCTCTGCCTTTGGCTCAGGTCATGATCCCAGGGTCCTGGGATCGAGCCCCGCATCAGGCTCTCTGCTCGGTGGGGAGCCTTCTTTCTCCTCTCTCTCTCTGCCTTCCTCTCCGCTTACTTGTGATCTTTCTCTGTCAAATGAATAAATAAAATCTTAAAAAAAAAAAAAAAGAAAAAGCAGAATTAAGCCTATAAATACAGTGAACAAACTGGTGCTTGCCAGAGGGGAGAGGAAGTGGGGGGATGAGCAAAAGGGCTGAATGGGAGTGGGGAATATAGGGTTCTGATTATGGAATGAATGTCATGAGAATAAAAAGCACAGCATAAGAAATACAGTTAATGATATTGTAATAGCAAGTATGGGGCAAATGGTAGCTACACTGTGGTGAACATACTGTAATGTATAGACTTGTTGAATCACTATGTTGTATATCTGAAACTAATAGTAATACTGTGTGTTAACTATACGCAAATAAAACAAATCAAAACCCAATGTATGACTGTAAGGAAGTGTTGATAGTCATGAAAAAAACGTGTAATTTGTTAATTAAGATAGAAACCTGCAGAACCTGTGCGGGAATGCATTCAAAGAATGAAAGGTCAGGTTGAAGCCATGTAATATTTGATCAAGAAAAATTTATTAATGTGGTTCACCCTGTGGAGATTCTGAATTCACTGTCTTAAGTGGCTAGGAAAAGTTTGCTTACGTTTGCTTAGAAAAGTTTGCTTAGTATACTTGTGACCTATACTAATTGAAGTTGAAATTAAAAAAAAAAATTGTTATACTGTGGAAGTAGGTGTCCAAAATTTTACAGGTACTGGAATGCTTCAGTGAATTTGTCATGTAACATATGCTTACTTATCCCTTTCCTGTGTTTCCTAGGAGAGTCCAGTGGAAACTCTAGAGCAGTTAAATGAGAAATAACTTATAAGGGGAGCGCTGGCATCTTTAATGAGCTCTTTGGTAGCTACTCACTGTAAGCCAAGAATGACAGTAAGAAAACTCTTCAGGTCATAAAGGTTTTGATCATCCCCAAAAGACAAGGAACTCTGGCCAACTAAGACACTTTCTGAGAGCAAAGAGAATATGAAATGGTAGTGCAGGAAAGTAGATGCAAATGCCAGTCACAACCACATTATCATTTGCAAATTGAAGATTTTAAAAGATAAAGTATTTACTCTTTAGTTTATAAAGTTTTGTGTATGTATTTATTAACTATATTTTTTTCCGTCCTGTCTCCCATACTCATACCATTTAACACAATAGGTGTTGTTATGGGCTTTAAATTTTAGTATGTAAATTGTAAGATAGGAAAGCAGAAAAAAAAAGCAGGAGTTTGACACAGTTTAACAAGAAATGAACATTAACGAAAGATTAACAAAAAGACTTAATTTCCTCTTTTGATGAGAAGACTAGCATGTTTTTAAGTGTACAAGAGATATATGTATCCTATTAGGCATGAATTTGTTATTGTCTTTATTTGGAATTTACTCTACTTAACAGAGATAAGAATGGATGCTAAGTTGACAAGATATAGCATATAGCTTTATACTGTGGCAGTTTAGCTCAGCTGGAATTATGTTTCTCAGTAGCCTTTCCCTGTATGGTTCACAAGAAAAATGTGTTTTTGTGAGATCTGGAAGACCTAAGTGAAACAACAGCCTTATTTTTAATCCTCTGAAAGTTGAAAAAGGGCACCAGGCACTATAGCAGTTCATGCACATTATTTTTGGCCTTCTCATTAACTTTATTGGGGTGGGGCAGCACCAGAACTGCAATTTCTCCAGACCTTGCCAACTTTCTTTCCTTCAGCTTTTCTGAGTTTTTGGCCAAGTGCACATGTGGCTCCATGGGGAAGAGCACTAGGTTCCCTGTCACAGGTTGGAAGTGGTGAGAGGCAGATGCAAGTCCTGGTTTACTCTCATGGATTCCAGTGGTCTGCATGGATTCAAGCTTGTTCATGCTCTTGTCCTGTCAGCTTTCTCTTGTTGGACGCACTAACCTGTAGCAAATTTGGTTAAATAATTAACACAGACAACATCCATGAACAGATTCCTCCACCAGTTTCACAATTGTGTAAGATCTGATTTCTATAATAGCGATATCAAACAGTGGTTCTGTTTCACTTAATGAATCCTAACTAAGGTAGATAGATTGATGGATAGAGAGATAGATTAAAAAAAAAATTGATAGTGAAAGAAGTTGTGTCAGAAAGTGACATTCAATACTTCATTGTTCTATCTTACCTGAAAGAATATATCTTATGGAAATTCCACAATCTGGGTACAGAAGCAGGTAAACAAACAAACAAAAAACAAAAACAAGATAGGAAAAATAAATAATAGAAATAAAACAGGGCACATATTTTTCTAAGCTCTCTTTTTAAAACAAATATACAAAAATGCCTTTAAACCATCCAATTTAACAACAAAAATATGATTTAACAGCTTTGTAACCCATTATTTAAATGATATAATAAAAAATTTCTATTTTAGAAGTACATCGAATTTAAAATGATTTAATCTAAATTCCATTAAATATTTCTGTTTTAATATAGTACATACCAGACTGCTTTTTGAAAAAGGACTAAAAAGCAAATTTGAATAATGAGTTTATTGTTATACTTTTAAAAATATCTTTTTTTGTTGGCACAACAGCAATTACTATTTATGGACTGTTTGCCTTGTGCCAGGAACTACACTAATATTTTATATTCATTAATTCTGTTGTCACAATTCTTTATAATATGTACTATTTTTATCCTAGTTTATAGATGGATAAGGTAAAGCACAGGGAAGTTATATAATTTTCCTGAAGAAATAGATCTAGTAAGTAAGGGAACCAGAAGTTGAACTTAGATTGTCTGACCTCAGAATGTGGATGTTACCTCTTTGACAGCTCTCTTTGAAATTCTTATAAATAATTATTTTTAAAATATTGAAATATGAATCAACACTAACACTAGCAAAGTGCTGAAGTCATTATTCTGCTAAATCATCTTTCATTATTAGGCTGCCTGAAGAGATAAGGTTGAACAGATTTGAAAAGAAAGGTTGAATGGGGAGGGAAAGATATACATTTATACCTCTGTATAAATGTACATACATAACATAAACACACATACATTTGTATGGATACACATATTATGTGTATATATGTATAAAACAAGTAGAATTAGTTAATAATGAAACATGGAAGTTCTTTCAAATATTTTCAGTAATTTTAGATGTTTCTTTGACATCTGCAATCCTATTTCTAAATGCATATTTATGCTTCTCTATCTTGTTGTTTCAGTTATAGATGTTGTACATCAATCTCCTATTATAGAAGGTGTTTAGATCTCCTATGCTACATCAAAAAAAAAAAAAAAGATTTTTCCTTACCTCATTCTCTCAGTACTGTTTAAACACAATTTCTTACTAATATTGTGGCTTACATTATCGTGATCATGTAAATATGGGTCATATTTGATCCCTATAATGTCTTATAATCACATAATTGGGGGGAGTTAACTGTTGGTGTTATTGGGCAGAACAGTTACCATTTTTTGTTTTTGTTTTTCTTTTTCTTATTCTGTTACTATTATTAATTCTTCCCAAAGACCTTATGCTATGTTTGGTACAGTCAATCACTTTTATTTATTTACTTACTTACTTATTTATTATTTATGCAAGCATTCTTCCTGGATCCCTTCTTCCTTCTTTCATCTGGGTTGGTTGAGTATTCACATGGAGAGAAAGCTGATGGGAAGATGGTGCATGTGAATTGGCATGCTTTGCAAAGGGATGATAAAACTAAAAATTGGGGAGGAGGAGTCAAGATGGCGGAGAAGTAACAGGCTGAGACTACTTCAGGTAGCGGGAGATCAGCTAGATAGCTTATCTAAAGATTGCAAACACCTACAAATCCAATGCGAGATTGAAGAGAAGAAGAACAGCAATTCTAGAAACAGAAAATCAACCACTTTCTGAAAGGTAGGACTGGCAGAGAAGTGACTCCAAAGCGACGGGAAGATAGACCACGGGGGGAGGGGCTGGCTCCAGGCAAGCAGCGGAGCAACGGAGCACAAAATTAGGACTTTTAAAAGTCTGTTCCGCTGAGGGACATCGCTCCAGAGGTTTAACCGGGGTGAAGCCCACGCGGGGTCAGCGTGGCCTCAGGTCCCGCAGGGTCACAGAAGGATCGGGGGTGTCTGAGTGTCGCAGAGCTTACAGGTATTAGAACGGGGAAGCCGGCTACAGAGACGGAGCCGAGGAGTGAGCTCTAAACTCGGGGTTACCTTGAACCGGTCGCAGGCTCGGTCAGCTCGGAGCGCAGCCTGAGGCCAGGGTGACGGGAGTAATTGGGCGCTGTTCTCTGAGGGCGCACTGAGGAGTGGGGCCCTGGGCTGTCGGCTCCTCCGGGCTGGAGACTGGGAGGCCGCCATCTTCACTCCTTTACTCCGGAACTCTATGGAAAACGCTCAGGGAACAAAAGCTCCCGAAAGCAAACCCAAGCAGATTCCTCATCCCGGCCCCTGATAAGGACAGTGCAACTCCGCCTGGGGCAAAGACACTTGAGAATCACTACAACAGGCCCCTCCCCCAGAAGATCAACAAGAAATCCAGCCAGGACCAAGTTCACCTACCAAGGAGTGCAGTTTCAATACCAAGGAGAGCAGCGGAATTCCAGAGGAGGAGAAAGCAAAGCACGGAACTCATGGCTTTCTCCCCATGATTCTTTAGCCTTGCAGTTAATTTAATTTTTTTTCTTTTTCAATTTTTTTTTCTCTTCTTCTGCTAAATTTTTTTAACTTTTACCCTTTTCTTTTTTAACGTTTTTTAACTAGTTTATCATATATATATTTCCTTTTTATATTTTTTCTTTGTTCGTTTTCTTCTTTTAATTGTTTCATTTTTTTTTTTTTTTTCTTTCTGAAACTCTTTTTATCCCCTTTGTCCCCCCTCACGATCTGGGATCTCTTCTGATTTGGTTAAAGCATATTATCCTGGGGTCTTTGCCACCCTTTTAGTATTTTACTTGCTCCTTCATATACTCTTATCTGGACAAAATGACAAGGCGGAAAAATTCACCACAAAAAAAAAAGAACAAGAGGCAGTACCAAAGGCTAGGGACCTAATCAATACAGACATTGATAATATGTCAGATTTAGAGTTCAGAATGACGATGCTCAAGGTTCTAGCCGGGTTCGAAAAAGGAATGGAAGATATTAGAGAAACCCTCTCTGGAGAGATAAAAGCCCTTTCTGGAGAAATAAAAGAACTAAAATCTAACCAACTTGAAATAAAAAAAGCTATTAATGAGGTGCAATCAAAAATGGAGGCTCTCACTGCTAGGATAAATGAGGCAGAAGAAAGAATTAGCGATATAGAAGACCAAATGACAGAGAATAAGGAAGCTGAGCAAAAGAGGGACAAACAGCTACTGGACCACGAGGAGAGAATTCGAGAGATAAGTGACACCATAAGACGAAACAACATTAGAATAATTGGGATTCCAGAAGAAGAAGTAAGAGAGAGGGGAACAGAAGGTATATTGGAGAGAATTACTGGAGAGAATTTCCCCAATATGGCAAAGGGAACAAGCATCAAAATCCAGGAGGTGCAGAGAATGCCCTTCAAAATCCATAAGAATAGGTCCACACCCCGCCACCTAATAGTAAAATTTACAAGTCTTAGTGACAAAGAGAAAATCCTGAAAGCAGCCCGGGAAAAGAAGTCTGTAACATACAATGGTAAAAATATTAGATTGACAGCAGACTTATCCACAGAGACCTGGCAGGCCAGAAAGAACTGGTATGATATATTCAGAGCAATAAACGCGAAAAACATGCAGCCAAGAATACTATATCCAGCTAGGCCATCATTGAAAATAGAAGGAGAGATTAAAAGCTTCCAGGACAAACAAAAACTGAAAGAATTTGCAAACACCAAACCAGCTCTACAGGAAATATTGAAAGGGGTCCTCTAAGCAAAGAGAGACCCTAAAAGTAGTAGATCAGAAAGGAACAGAGACAATATACAATAACAGTCACCATACAGGCAATACAATGGCACTAAATTCATATCTCTCAATAGTTACCCTGAATGTTAGTGGGCTAAATGCCCCAATCAAAAGACACAGGGTATCAGAATGGATAAAAAAACAAAACCTATCTATATGTTGGGGACTTTAACACTCCCTTCACTGAAATGGACAGATCATCCAAGCAAAAGATCAACAAGGAAATAAAGGCCTTAAATGACACACTGGACCAGATGGACATCACAGATATATTCAGAACATTTCATCCCAAAGCAACAGCATACACATTCTTCTCTAGTGCACATGGAACATTCTCCAGAATAGATCACATCCTCGGTCCTAAATCAGGTCTCAACCAGTATCAAAAGATTGGGATCATTCCCTGCATATTTTCAGACCACAATGCTCTGAAGCTAGAACTCAATCACAAGAGGAAATTTGGAAAGAACCCAAATACATGGAGACTAAACAGCATCCTTCTCAAGAATGAATGGGTCAACCAGGAAATTAAAGAAGAATTGGAAAAATTCATGGAAACAAATGATAATGAAAACACAATGGTTCAAAATCCGTGGGACACAACAAAGGCAGTCCTGAGTGGAAAATATATAGTGGTACAAGCCTTTTTCAAGAAACAAGAAAGGTCTCAGGTACACAACCTAACCCTACACCTAAAGGAGCTGGAGAAAGAACAAGAAAGAAACCCTAAACCCAGCAGGAGAAGAGAAATCATAAAGATCAGAGCAGAAATCAATGAAATAGAAACCAAAAAAACAATAGAACAAATCAACGAAACTAGGAGCTGGTTCTTTGAAAGAATTAATAAGATTGATAAACCTCTGGCCAGACTTATCAAAAAGAAAAGAGAAAGGACCTAAATAAATAAAATCATGAATGAAAGAGGAGAGATCACAACTAACACCAAAGAAATACAGACAATTATAAGAACATGCTATGAGCAACTCTATGCCAACAAATTTGACAATCTGGAAGAAATGGATGCATTCCTAGAGACATATAAACTACCACAACTGAACCAGGAAGAAATAGAAAGCCTGAACAGACCCATAACCAGTAAGGAGATTGAAACAGTTATCAAAAATCTCCAAACAGGGGCACCTGGGTGGCTCAGTGGGTTAAGCCGCTGCCTTCGGCTCAGGTCATGATCTCAGGGTCCTGGGATCGAGTCCCGCATCGGGCTCTCTGCTCAGCGGGGAGCCTGCTTCCCTCTCTCTGCCTGCCTCTCTGTCTACTTGTAATCTCTCTCTGTCAAATAAATAAATAAAATCTTAAAAAAAAAAAATCTCCAAACAAACAAAAGCCCAGGGCCAGACAGCTTCCCGGGGGAATTCTACCAAACATTTAAAGAAGAACTAATTCCTATTCTCCTGAAACTGTTCCAAAAAATAGAAATGGAAGGAAAACTTCCAAACTCATTTTATGAGGCCAGCATCACCTTGATCCCAAAACTAGACAAGGATCCCATCAAAAAGGAGAACTACAGACCCAATATCCTTGATGAACACAGATGCAAAAATTCTCACCAAAATACTAGCCAATAGGATTCAACAGTACATTAACAGTACATTAAAAGGATTATTCACCACGACCAAGTGGGATTTATTCCAGGGCTGCAAGGTTGGTTCAACATCCGCAAATCAATCAATGTGATATAACACATTAATAAAAGAAAGAACAAGAACCATATGATACTCTCAATAGATGCTGAAAAAGCATTTGACAAAGTACAGCATCCCTTCCTGATGAAAACTCCTCAAAGTGTAGCGATAGAGGGCACATACCTCAATATTATCAAAGCCATCTATGAAAAACCCACCGCAGATATCATTCTCAATGGAGAAAAACTGAAAGCTTTTCCGCTAAGGTCAGGAACACGGCAAGGATGTCCATTATCACCATTGCTATTCAACGTAGTACTAGAAGTCCTAGCCTCAGCAATCAGACAACAAAAGGAAATTAAAGGCATCCATATCGGCAAAGAAGTCAAACTATCACTCTTCGCAGATGATATGATACTATATGTTGAAAACCCAGAAGACTCCACTCCAAAACTGCTAGAACTTGTACAGGAATTCAGTAAAGTGTCAGGATATAAAATCAATGCACAGAAATCAGTTGCATTTCTCTACACCAACAACAAGACCGAAGAAAGAGAAATTAAGGAGTCAATCCCATTTACGATTGTACCCAAAACTATAAGATACCTAGGAATAAACCTAACCAAAGAGGCTAAGAATCTATACATAGAAAACTATAAAGTACTCATGAAAGAAATTGAGGAAGACACAAAGAAATGAAAAAATGTTCCATGCTCCTGGATTGGAAGAATAAATGTTGTGAAAATGTCTATGCTACCTAAAGCAAGCTACATATTTAATGCAATTCCTATCAAAGTACCATCATTTTTTTTCAAAGAAATGGAACAAATCCTAAAATTTATATGGAACCAGAAAAGACCTCGAATAGCCAAAGGAATATTGAAAAAGAAAGCCAAAGTTGGTGGCACCACAATCCCGGACTTCAAGCTCTATTACAAAGCTGTCACCATCAAGACAGCATGGTAGTGGCACAAAAACAGACACATAGATCAATGGAACAGAATAGAGAGCCCAGAAATAGACCCTCAACTCTATGGTCAACTAATCTTTGACAAAGCAGGAAAGAATGTCCAATGGAAAAAAGACAGCCTCTTCAATAAATGGTGTTGGGAAAATTGGACAGCCACATGCAGAAAAATGAAATTGGATCATTTCCTTACACCCCACATGAAAATAGACTCAAAATGGATGAAGGACCTCAATGTGAGAAAGGAATCCATCAAAATCCTTGAGGAGAACACAGGCAGCAACCTCTTCGACCTCAGCCACAGCAACATCTTCCTAGGAACATCGCCAAAGGCAAGGGAAGCAAGGGCAAAAATGAACTATTGGGATTTTATCAAGATCAAAAGCTTTTGCACCGCAAAGGAAACAGTTAACAAAACCAAAAGACAAC
>NW_022631003.1:8300610-8369885 GCF_010015895.1 Lontra canadensis
CTTAGCAAACTCAACACCCAAAGAACAAATAATCCAATCAAGAAATGGGCAGAGGACATGAACAGACATTTCTGCAAAGAAGACATCCAGATGGCCAACAGACATATGAAAAAGTGCTCGATATCACTCGGCATCAGGGAAATACAAATCAAACCCACAATGAGATATCACCTCACACCAGTCAGAATGGCTAAAATTAACAAGTCAGGAAATGACAGATGCTGGCGAGGATGTGGAGAAAGGGGAACCCTCCTACACTGTTGGTGGGAATGCAGGCTGGTGCAACCACGCTGAAAAATAGCATGGAGGTTCCTCAAAATGTTGAAAATAGAACTACCCTATGACCCAGCAATTGCACTACTGGGTATTTACCCTAAAGATACAAACGTAGTGATCCGAAGGGGCACGTGCACCCGAATGTTTATAGCAGCAATGTCCACAATAGTCAAACTATGGAAAGAACGTAGATGTCCATCAACAGATGAATGGATAAAGAAGATGTGGTATATATACACAATGGAATACTATGCAACCATCAAAAGAAATGAAATCTTGCCATTTGCGACGACGTGGATGGAACTAGAGGGTATCATGCTTAGCGAAATAAGTCAATCAGAGAAAGACAACTATCATATGATCTCCCTGATATGAGGGAGAGGAGATGCAGCATGGGGGGTTAAGGGGGTAGGAGAAGAGTAAATGAAACAAGATGGGATTAGGAGGGAGACAAACCATAAGTCACTCTTAATCTCACAAAACAAACTGAGGGTTGATGGGGGGAGGGGGGTTGGGAGAGCGGGGGTGGGGTTATGGACATTGTGAAGGGTATGTGCTATGGTGAGTGCTGTGAAATGTGTAAACCTGGCGATTCACAGACCTGTACCCCTGGGGATAAAAATATATGTTTACAAAAAATAAAATTAATAAAAAAAAACAAAAACTAAAAGTTGGTCTGTGTATTGAAGTCCCTCAAAATTCAGTTAATATTTTCTTTTCAGTATGTCACTAACTTATATAATGTTGGTGTGTTGAGGCAGCATTTTATCTCTGTGCTCAGCAAAACAAATATAGCTGGAATAGAAACATATTCTTTTGTCAGTGTTGGGGGTGGATAGGTATAGGTAAGCACTTAGGTCTGCAAAGCAGTGTAGATCTGTGTCTTACCGACCCTTCCATAATATTTAACTCATCCTTCTGATTGCAGCTCCAGGATTACACCTCACCACGGTCAAATGTACCTGGTGCCGTCAATTTCTGAGTTTTTATAGCATTCTGTCCTGAAAGTTTAAAAGTTTTCTGTGGTTCATCATCTCAGTATTTTTCCATAAGTTTCTAGTGGACTTTTCTTCTATGATTTCTCTCATTGTCCTATTGTGAACACTGTTTTTTATTTCTTTATTTGAGCTCTTATAATAATTATCCTTGAGAGAGATGGCATAGATGTGTGCATTTTTAGTCATAGTAAACAAGAAAAATTTCTTTTTATTATTTTAAATTTAGTGGTCAATTTATATCGTCTGTATAGTTCGATTGCTATGATTTGTAATAACAACAATTAGACATTAGAAATTCAAGCCAGAATATTTCAACAAGAATATTGGCTGCGGTCAAATTATGATGACAATTTATTGACTTATGTATTGTTACCGAACAACTTACTCACTTAATATAATCTTATTATATCTGATTATACTATATCATCATAAGAAAAAGTCAACCTGAATGAATAAGGTGGGAAACAGTATATAAATTAAACCCAGGCTCCATAGTGATATAGAAAAACATGATACAAAGTCCTTAATTTAAGAAAATTGTCTTAATAAGGGCAATGTTTATTAATCAAGTTGTGATATAAGAAGTAGGAACAGCTTCTGTCTTGGGAAAAATCATTTAGAATTATATGAAGGTGTCATGTCACATAGAATTTTGTCTAGTGTTTAGGTTCTGTTTTCTGTTTCTGAAGTAGGAGTATGAGGATGGAAGTCTCAGCACATATTTCTGAACTATTTTCTCTCCCAACTCCTTGACAGGGTAACTCAGCCATAAAATTACCTTAGCTAATTGCCTTTAGCCTATCTAAAGGCAAAAAAAAAAATCTCCCACCTATCTTTCATATCTCATCAGTTCTCCACTGCCCAACAGACTCTGACAGCCTGCTCTTCACAGACATTGAGGGCTCTCACACCAACTAATGTGAGAAGAAAAAAAAAGATCCCAACCTTAACATTTCCAGTGAGACATAGGAAAGACAAAGCTAAATAAATGCAACCACGCTAAACAAATACAAGTTAAAAAAAAAAAAAATGTGAGTCCCTGAGGTTATGCACTTAGAGTAATTTGTAAGAGAGTACCAGAGGGGCAAATAGACACCATTAGGGGCACAATGGTCCTTTAGGCAGATAGGCAGCTCACAGTCAGGGGTAAATGATAAAGCTAAGGCTCAGAACTCTGTGGGTGTACAGAAGACTAAACCTATTCCTGAGGGTGTCAGATATTGTGATGGACAAAGGGGCAGCAAATTTACTTAAGACTCCTCTAACTAGTTTAGAGTAAGTCCGATGAAGCAGAAGGACCTGGACCTGGCTGGGACTAACACTGGCTGGGCCTACCCCTGGCAGGGACAAACACAATTTAAGCTAAGACAAGAATAGTTGGAAAGGGGACAGATGGGCAAACAGTACTGATTGAATTATTTAAAACCAGGCACAGTCTCATTGGCTCCATAATAATGACATAAGGCTAGCTTGTACCACAGTTAAAGTTAAATAAATATTAAATACTCTATTTTGTTAATATGATTTACAATAAAACCAGAAAAAGGAATATGTTTCTAGTATCTTATATGATGAAGTTCCTATATGGGAAATATTAAGTTTTGGAATAATGAAAGTGAGCTTCCCAGTACAATTTTTATGGTATATGATCAGTATTCCATAATCTTTGGGTGAGATAAAAGGAATATGAACTAAAGATTATAAAAGAAAGTGAAGAAAAGAAAGAAAAAATGTTTGGCACCAGTACAATCTCTGAAGATGGTGGTTTATACAAGTGTTAAAATCTATCACTCAGCCTTTTTAGACACTTGAGAATATCAATTGGGCTAGATTCTGATTTGTGGAACATTTATTTGAAAGACAAGAAGCCTATTTTTGCCTGGCCTTATTTGCTGGCAGTTTATAAAACAAGAATCATATGCAGTGGCTGTACATGATTAAAAAGCAGCAGACAATCTGAGGGGTTTGAAGCTGTGGGGGGTGGAGGTTGGGGGATCCAGGTGGTGGGTGTTGGAGAGGGCACAGATTGCATGGAGCACTGGGTGTGGTGCAAAAACAAGGAATACTGTTATGCTGAAAAAATAAAATAAAATAAAATAAAATAAAGCAGCAGACACTGGGAGTGAGGTAGTTAGTAAGTAAGGGAGTACTATAGGTAAACATTAGCAAAATGTAAGAAATGCAACAAAAGCCATAGAAGTTCTCAGATGAAAGAACAGGTAACATTTTGGTATCTGGGCTAATTAGTTGAGAGTCAATATAGGACATCAGCAATCAGCAGCTCATGAGGCAAACCTACTACTTTAGCATAATAGCCCTAGGTCAGTCTTCCATTCTTCTCTTAATCAGACCAACTTTTCATGTGGTAAAAGTTGAAGTGGAAAATTGTAAGTTAAAAACTAAAATGGAAAAAATATCTATAGACATTTAGTAAACTTTATGCAATCAATAACTTAGAATTTTGGTTTGTTCTGTCTTGCTTTTTAGACAGAGTAGAATCTTGTTTAAGTGCATGAATTCTTTCCCTACTGCCTGGGTTTGAATTCTGGCTCTAAGCTCCAGTAAGTCCATGGGTTTGGGTAATATATTTAACTTCTGTGTTTCAGTTACCTCATTTATGAAATGGACATAATATTGTGAACTACCTTATACGGTTGCTGTGAAGTAATCAACTCATGAATTAGTTAATGTGCATAAATTGCTTAGGATAGTACCTGGTACACAATGATTATTATGCAGTCTATGCTATTATTTTACTGAAGAAATTTTATGAATTTTATTTTATACCAGGCACTGTAGGAGACATTCTCAGCTCTTCCTAATATCTACCTCTCCCTCCTCCACAAAAAGATAAATATTAAATTTTGCAAGTCACATCACAATCTAGTATAATTGCTCTTAAAATAGAAAAATAAATGTGTAAAACTGTCAAAAAGGAAAGCCTGGTCATCTAATTGTGTGATGTCACTATGTAATAGCAAAAGTAAGACTGTTGTTGAAATTCTCAAAATTTTCTAGTTAAGTTGGCCTTTAGTTCCCTGTTATACCTATTACTATGTTTACCTTCTGCTGGTATTATTGTCCTCTAAGAGTAATAATCTGTGGTCTACATGGATTCCTTACCTGTAGATAAAGGAAATAATCTAATTAATAATTAATATTAAGTGATTTATTGACTTTAGCTTGTCCTTCTGGTATAATACAAGTAAGGGATTTTCAACCACCAGAGACATCCAATAGCATTAAAGGATACATTACAGTGTATTATTCTGACCATTCCCAGTGCTCTTTGAAAGCAGGAACACACATTTTTTTTTCCTTTTTGTTAATCAGTGTTCAGTCAGTCACTGATAAATGTTCAGTAAGCATGCTGTATAATTACACCTTTGCCTTTTTAAAAATTTATTTATATATTTATTTATATACTTATTCACTCATTCATTCATTCATTCATTTAGAACATGAGTGAGGGGATGGACAAAGGGAGAGGGAGAGAAAAAATGTCCAGCAGACTCCCTGCTGAACATGGAGCCCAGTGCAGGGCTTAATCTTACCACCCTGAGATCATGACCTGAGCCAAAATCAAGAGTCAGATGCCCAACCAACTGAGCAACCTGGGTGCCCCACCTTTGTCTTGATATATCTCAATAATAGATATAAACTGTTGCAAAAACCAGGCATAGGCACATTTAAGTTAATCATAGTTTCTTATCTGAAGAAGTCAGGGTACATAATAAAGAATAATTTTATACAATTGAAGTATAGACATCATGGCCTCTAAAATTCCCAAGAGATTTGTCAGGAAGAACACAATGGTCCATGATAAGTTTGAGTGAGGGTGACTCACATCAGATATTCTGGATGATTAACTTTTTCTTCCAAGCCCAGGTTATACATAAGGTCGGAACTGTCTAAGTTTGTGCCTTAGCTAGAGACATGGTATGGACTACTTTATCTGGACCACATCTACCTCATTAGAGACTTGGGCCTGAATCCCCTTCTAATACAACTTAAGTGTCATACTTATTATATACCTCGGGAAAAATATATTCTCTAGCTCAGTTTTTAGAACTAGAACAAGGACCAATTACCCAGACATTTCTGAGACTCATGCTCACAAGTCCTTGGACCAGAATGTATATCTTACCCTGTAGTAATAGATAAAGGGGAAAATTCATGAAGTGATTCTTTTGTTATATTAGATATTTTACCAGGAAAATTAATAACAATAACTCAATAATGATGTTAATAGTAAGCATAGCATCAACTTACTCTACTGTGTACAGTATATATATATATAAAAAACTTGTATTATTTTCTTTTCTCACTATAACACTAACTGAGCTTAGAAACTGAGGCTTAAGAGGTTAAGATGTAGACTAATATAAAAAGTGTGGAGTTTTAATCATACCCAGACTTTTTGACTCCACAACTGGACCCTATACCACATCTAAAATTGGATTCTGGGGCACCTGGGTGGCTCAGTGGGTTAAGTCTCTGCCTTTGGCTGAGGTCATGATCTCAGGGTCCTGGTGTTGAGCCCCACATCGGGCTCTCTGCTTCCTGCTTCCTCCCTCTCTCTCTGCCTGCTTCTGTGCCTCCTAGTGATCTATCTCTCTCTCTGTCAAATAAATAAAATCTTTAAAAAAATTGGATCCTGGGTCCTCTGGGGAATTATTGCCAGTTATTGCTGCCGTGTTCTCTATGCTCTTGTCATGCTACTCACTAGTTCTCCAGGAAAGGAGGAAATTCATGTAGGTGATCTTACTAGTTCTCTGAATCTAGGAGACTCTGGAAACGCAAAATTCATAACCACTTACCAGGTCATCCTGAAAGTGTCCCTTTGCACTTCGTGATACACAGAGCAACAGAACTGAAGTTATTGTGACATGACTTTCAATCATACCCTATACTTTAGAGGGTGTCCCCACGTTACACTTCAGAATTTTACTGAGTCAGTGCTCTTTTTAATTCTTAAAGGTTGCGTTTCATGGAACAAAAAAAATAGACCTCTTTTTTTTTTATTTTAAAGCATTATTAATGGATAGACTTCCAATATTTTTACAGGAAATGTAGTAAGATGGTCTTACAAGAAGAAAGGCAAATGCAGAACCACAATGCCACTTTTTAGCACAGTACTTAAAAAGTCACAGAAATAAATATGTATTTGGGTGTTCTATTTTCCTAATGGAAAACAAAAAGTACCTGAATGCTCCATCACAGCATCAGCCCATAAAAGGTGCATCTATCGTCACCTGTTTCTACACTTGAAAGATTTTGTTGACAAGAATATATAAGATGTTAGCACCAAATAAACACTTATTAACACTCAGTCTATCCATCAATAATACAGTCTAAAAGATATCAGTTTCACTGATATGCTTCCAAAACAGGGTTTTTTTTAAGTCATTTTGCAAATAATGTTTTAATTAAAATATTAATATTAGAGAAAAATATTGCACAGTGATCATTTGAATTGAACAAACATTTATTTACACATTTTGGACTTATTTCAAAGTGTTATGCAGTGAAACTACATTTGGCAATATATTCTAGTCCTTCATTCTTTTTTCAGGTTAGTAATAACTGTTCTCATCTTTTTACTGATAGCAATAATAGGCTACAACATATATTTACTTGCCATGTACATTCACAATCACTTAGAATAGCAACCTCTTCAGTTGAGTAAGTAAGACACAGCAGGTTTTGGAAAAAGTAGCCAATAATCAGTAGGTTTATTGGATCTGCCAGCAGGTAGATTATTTAAAAACTTGAGCCTGCTGAGATTTTGTTCTCTGAGGAGCCTGTTTTTTGTTGTTTCTTTTGCTATACTTTTTTTAGTAGTGACTTTCACATTAGTATATGCTCTCAAAAAATTCTGACACCTAGATCAAAGGGAGTTAATTGCACACCGGTAGGGGTCATTGTCAGTGAGCTTGCACCTAACATTGGAGAGATAGAGATTGACACTTGTAATTACGTGGTTGCAGAATACCAATTTCAAGAATATATTTTCAGGATTAGACTTATATGCATTTACTTATATCAGAGTTGGTTGACTTAAGACAAAACATTTTTAAATACAACAAAGTGATAAATGAAGTAGATACTAGAAAATAATGGAGAAAAAGAATAATTAACTAGATGTATTTTCTCACTCATAGAATTGCTTAAGCAACATTGAATCTGGCTGCAAAGTAGCATTTTGTAATTATAACACCCAGTAGCTATACATTATTGAGGTTTACTACGTGCCACTGGGCAAATGTGGCACATGCATTCTTTTTTCTTCTTCTTCTTCTTCTTTTTTTTTTTTTTAAGATTTATTTATTTGTTTGGAAGAGAGGAGCAGAGGCTGAGAGAGAGAGAGAGAAAGAGAATATCTAACAGACTCCCTGACATGGGGGCCCAATCTCACGACCCTGAGATCATGACCTGAGCTGAAACCAAGGATAGGATGCTCAACTGACTGAGCCACCCAGAAGCTTCTCACATGCATTATTTCTAATCCTCATAAGAATATAGTAATATAGTTATACTTTCTCTACTTTAAATATGGGAGTCTAAGATAATTTAAATAACTTTCCCATAGCTAGTTATCATCTGACAGATTCTTAGAAACATGGTGGCCCAGAAAATTAGGAAAGGAAATCCTAAATGATCTACTACAGTCATGGTATTACTGCCTCCTTCTGGTACTAACCACTGTAACAGTACTTTTTATAGCAATGTAAACTGGTTTTATGAAAATAAATTCAACTACACCTGAATTAAACTGTAAAGAATTTGTTGGCTCTATAACTAGAAAACTCAAAAGCAGACTTTGACCTAGAAGATAAATATAATGTTAATCAAAGATCCCATTGTAGCACACACAATTTTGTGTTTGTCCAAAGCTGCTGCTACAAACGTAAGATAGAAGCCGGCAATGACTCAGGTACAGAGGCTTCCTCAAAATGTCCAGTGGTGATGAAGAAGAACCTTGATACAACCATCAGAAAGAAGTTTTGAGCTTCACACTAATTGGGCCTTTTTAAACAGATCTGTAAACCAATGCCAGGTCCTAATTGCTAAGACATCTCTACATGTGTCTCTGGTATAGGGAATGAACTTAATAGCCTACATCTCAGATAAGGACTCTGACCAACGGTGGAAAAATATTGGTGTTTTCAGAGAACTTCCTAAAATGCCAGTGAGACTGAATATGGTCTGAATATATGAATATACATATATATGTATATATGTACACACACACACACACAAATATATATATATATAAAGAGGATCATTTTTCTGCTATATTGGCTTCTAAGTTAAACAATGGGGTTTTGAAAAATTGCTAAAAACTTTCTTGTATGTAACAATTTATTTTTAAATTAAGTAAAAAGTTTAAGTAAAATAAAGTCAATTTTATACCTTCTATATCCCCCTTCTTACTTATTCAACCTCAATTAAATATTCATTTATAGTCAGTGATATTTGTTGTTGAAATGTTAATTTATTCATAAAGAACATAACTAAAAATAAATGTCCATCCTAACTGAGATCGTTTTCTTTAAAGAATAAATAAAAATAAAATATCTGTTTTTGTCCCATAATTCTATCAGACATGATCACTGGAACAGATGCATCATAAAATTCTACTACTGAAATTAATATTGCACTATAGGTTAACTAACTGGAATTTTTTTTTAATTTATTTAAATTCAATTAATTAACATATAATCTGTTATTTGTTTCAGGGGTTACAGGTCTGTGATTCCTTAATCTTATGTAATACCCAAAGCTTATTACAACACACACCCTCCCCAATATCCTAGAATTTAAATAAAAAGTTTAAAAAATTTAAAAAAATAGGAAAACTTATATCTTTGCAGATCCCACTTCATTTTTTGTTTTCTCTACAGCAGGGGATCATTTAATAATATTCCAGTATGCTTAAGGAGCAACCGTAGCTAACAAAAGCATGCCCTAGGTTTTCACAGTTACACAATTGTAGTTCTCACCTACTGATAAATTCTTCGCTGTCGCAAAGTCAATAAAGTCATGTATACTTTAACTCAAAAATAATTATCAGGTTTTTCTATCCAACCTGTGATTGGTTTCAAAGGTAAATTGTCTTCAAAAAGATATATAAACATCCTGGAGATAATTTATTTAGGAAAATAGGCAATTCTACTAATCTAATTAATAATTGTATTAATTATCTTTAATATGGTTTGGTAAGAAATATAACTATTGGATTTAAAAAAGAATGCTATACAAACAAGTGGAATTAAAAAGAAGAAACTAATTTAGTCATAACTGGCCAAAGGGTTTAAGAGAAAAATATATTAGGAAAATATTGCACATTATCTAGTTAGAAACAGTCATAAATTCCATACTTGCCATCAATACAACTTTGTCAAAGATTTATTTTCAGCAATATGAAATTTGTAAATCACCTAATTTCTCTTTTCTTTTTTTTTCTTTCTTTCTTTTCTTTCTTTCTTTTTTTCTCTTTCTTTCTTTCTTTCTTTCTTTCTTTCTTTCTTTCTTTCCTTCTTTCTTTTTTTTTACAAAGAACAGAACTTTAAAGTTACTTCTGTCTGTTGGTCATTGTCCATTTGCATGAATAAACTTTTTTGACCATGGATGTAAACAAAGTCCAAAATTGTTTTTTACAGATTTCAGACTGACATTTATTGAACACCAACTTAGGACCAAGTTAGGTCTATTTCAGTGTTTCAGTAAAAACATCTTTCAGCAAGTCATTGTGCTAATTTTTCATTTAGTCATTTGGGCCAGGCACACTGGCAACCATTGATACAATAAGGATTTTTTTTTAAAAAGAACACAATCATTAATGTGCATGTAAATTAATATGCTATAAAATAAAAGAAAAAGAGCTATAAATGTTTTTAATAGGTCATTATATTAGTAAAACATATGTGAGGCGCCTCCTCCAAAATGAGAGACACACAAACCAGAGAAATCAGATAAACTGAGGAAAAGAAGGAGGAAAACATAATCAGGCAGAAGGAACAACATATGCAAAATCATGTGTTGAAAGTAGGCATGGTGAATCTGAGGGTCTAAAAGAAAGCTACTAGCTGCAGTTAGAAAGAGTGTAGTTCTGATGAGTATGGGGAGAGTTAGACTGGTGTCAAAATTTGCAGTTTTTATAATTTTCACATAAAAAAAATGAAGTATAATTAACATAAATGTTAACTAATGTTACATATGTATATGTGTACAACATATTGATTCAACAATTCTGTATGTTAATCAGTGTTCCTCAGAAGTGTACTCACCATCCTTCACCATACAATGCTATTAAAATATTAACGACTATATTCCTTATGCTGTACTTTTCACCTCTATGATTTATTCATTTATAACTGTAAGTCTCTACCTCTTAGTTCCTTTTATCTGTCTTGCCTATACCCCCACCCACCTACCCTCTGACAACTACTAATTTGTTCTCTGTATTTAGAAGTCTGTTTTTTTTGTTTGTTTATGTGTTTTGTTTATTTGATTCCACATATAAGTGAAATCATATGGTATTTGTCTTTTTCTGTCTGACTTATTTCATTTAGCATAATACCCTCTAGGTCATCCATGTTGTTGCAAATGGCAAGAGCTCATTCTTTATTATGACTGAGTAATATTCCAATGGGTATATATCACATCTTTTCAATTATTGATGGATACTTGGGTAGCTATTGTAAATAATCCTGCAATAAACATAAAGGTGTATATATCTTCTTGAATTAGTAGACATGCCAAGTTTTTAAGATATCATTGAAATATGTTGTCTTCACTCTAAGAACAATGAGAAGCCGTTGAACTGCTTTATGCATTAGAGTGATTTGTTCTTATTTGCTCTGGATAGAAAAAAAAAAAAGGACTAAACATGAATGTAGTTACACTAGAGAAGAGATGTTGGTAACTTGGACTAGGAGTGATTGTGCATAGTGTTCAAGCTTGTGAGATTTTTGTGATAGTTTGGATATCTGGAGTAAGGCAGAAGCAGATGTCATAGATGATTCCTACTTTTCCAGCTTACTTAAACTGATGGGTTATGCTACTATTTGTGAAGAAGAATAGTGGTAAAGGATTAGGTCTGTGGACACAGATGATAAATTCAGTTTTTGTCTTTGTTGTGTAAGAGGACCTTTAAAATATCCAATAATTTGTTTTTATCAGATAGTATGATATATGTATCTGGAGCTAAAGGACAGTTCCGATCAGAAATAACATTTTTTTTGGAAATCAATTTAATGCAAAATGGAAGTCTTATATATGAAAGGAATTTCCTAGAAGTAACTTCTAGTCACTTGTGACAACATGAAATCCTGGGACTCAGATTTGAGAAAATATAATATTTTATTGTGGGTTATAAAGGCTAAGGGGTAATAGTAAAATCTGGAGAATTTTAAAAATAAAACCAAAGGAGAGTGTTTAGAATAAAAAAAGTGAGTATGCAGCAGTAATCTAGGGATACCTTCCTCCAAATTAAAAAAAAAAAAGGATTTAATGACAAGGAAATCACATGTAACTTTGGTAAGAATTCCATCGAGAGACAGGAACTAGAAAACAGGTTGGTGTTATAGTGGGAAATTTAAAAAAAAAAACAACAAAAAACAATAAAAAATACCCACAACCAAACAAACAATAAAAAACAAACAATCAAAAAACAGTGAACTGGTGAAGTGTAACATATAGATAAGCTTTTTGGGAACTTCGTGAAGTGTAGGAAAGGAAACTAAATCTGAAGAGGTAGAAGGGCCAAGTAAGATCCTGTTATTTTCTTTTTGTTTTTCCATTTTTAATGGGATTTAGTTGAGTTGATTTAAAAGTCATTGTGAATGAAGCAATTGTGAGAGGGACATGGGGAATAAAAAATAATAATAGATAATTGATATTATACTAAGAAAGCATATGAGATGGGATCCAAAGTAGATGTGAATAATACTTAAAGGGGAACATAGTATTCATTGCCACACAGAAGGAGGAGAGAAGAGGAATAAATGACACTAAAAATCATAATATAACTAATAACACCCGCTAATATTTAAAAATTGTATACATGAAAAAAAAAACTGAGGTACAAAAAAGTTTTTATCTTTCCCAAGGTCATTTTTTTTTAAGGTAAGTGGGAAGAAATTGAAATTTGGGTATTTGTGGAAAGTAGAATAGGGTTGTGAGTTGACCAGAAATGTAGAATTGCAGAATTTATTGGGGACCCCAATAAAGTTTGGCCATTAAAAATTTATAATGGAAAAATTTCTGTCCTGTTATATGAAAATCATATACAACAATTGGATGATAAAGATCAATCTTGGAAAAAGATTATTAGGTTCAAAGAGGGTGAAATTTTGCAATATGTGTGTGACAAAAATGAAGAGAAGTAAGAGAGATTTATATATAGCAAACATATTCTTGGAAAAAAAAATCATGAAATCAACAAAACTGAATAGGAAAGGAAATGAAGAAAGTATCTCATGAATTTGTAGAAAGCAGCAAGTTCAAGCAACTGGAAATCCTCAATTAACTCTAAAAATGCTGGCAGTAATCAAAGAAGCCATAGGGAAAGGAAACACTGTCCATGAAGTAGGGTTATTGGATTAATTATTTTTCAATATTGATCATATTTAGGTATGAACAGATTCAAGGTATAAACATGGGAGTGAGTGGCTTAAGTGGAGGAAATAAAGAACTTGTTGAGAATCAGAAATTTTAAGAACTGAAGAGCTCTAGAACGTCAAACATTATACATATAGACAATGATGTCTATACATATCAAGTTAGGGCTTGGGGTAAGGGAAATATCTAAACTGGGTAATGAGATCTTTGAGGAGTGATGGAGACTAACTGGAATGTCCACAGATGATGGTGTTAAAAAAGAGGATTGGTATAGCTCAACCTCAAAGGATCTGCTTTTTTTTTTTTTTTCTTTTCGTTCTGAACAAAGTTGAAATACTAATGGTCTGGAATTTCTGTGGAGAATAAGAATAACACAAATCCTGTCCCTTATGTATAAAGGACATGGGTTACTAAAAGACAACACAACAAAACAATAATGACAAGAATAGGCATTGGTTGAGCGCTCTGTAGAGGAAATACTATTATCAGAATAAAGACTCGTTTCTGTTCAGGAAAGCAAGTAAAAAGAGTGATACAAAAGGAGACATGGAAGATTTTTACATTACAACAGGGAAACTATGGTAGATATTTAAGGTTAAATATTCACAGATAAATAGGAAGATGAAATGCCTGAGATATAATTTCAGTAATCCTTTGAGAAGCAAGGAGGAATATCTTGTTTTATTTGGCCAAAGTAATATAGAACCAACAGTAGAGTCAAGTCTGAAATATAAGGGAGGATATCAACATATTTAGACTATTAGAATATAACATGAATAGAAGAAAAAATATATAAAAACATAATTATAGGGGCACCAGGGTGACTTAATTGGTTAAGCATCAAACTCTTGATTTCAGCTCAAGGCCTGATCTCAGGATTCTGAGACCAAGCCCTATGTCAGGTTTCCTGCTCGGTGTGGATCCTGCTCAAGATTCTCTATCAAGTGTAATATACTTATGTTATCTATCAAATCACTTGATGTGGCTTGGTAGGAACTGAGTCAAAAGCATATTGACAGTTCAGTAAAGGAAGGGATCACTGAATAGTTGTGGGAGATAAGAAGTCTTGGCTTTGTTTTGGATGTTATCAAGTATGTACTTGTTTTAAAGGTGATGGAGGAGGGAATTTTAAATAAATGCCTGACAATCAAATACACATTTTTAGTAAAATCACTCTGGGAATAAAACATAAGATATATTGGAAGGTGCCATGTCTGAAGATCAAAGTTCCACTCAGAAGACCACTGAAATAGTCTATTCATCTACAGTCTTTAGTGGATTTCTATTAACAGTTCTGGGCATCCAAACTGGGGATCTAAAATTTTAGTTACATATAATTCATCCCATTCAAAAGAACACAGTTTCATGGGAGATTGGGGAGCAATGGTTGAAAAAGGAGGCTGACTAAAGCACAGAATGATCAGTGAATTCATTTATCAACTTATCATGTGGTGCTTCAAGGTACTATTGGGCTTAAAAACAAAAACAAAAATCCCTTTTTTTAGGGAATAGGAATTCCTATTCCTATTCTTTGTTTCTTCCCTAGGGTAGGATATTATAGTCCTGCCCATTGTCGTATATACTCTCCCATAATTCACAGGAAGTAGATTATATATCTTTCACCTCTGCTGACTTTGGGATTACTCGTATGTCATGCTTTGACCAATAAAAACTAGGAATATGTGACAATGGGCCACTTCTGAACTAAGAATTCAAATGGTATTGTAGGTTTCCATTTCATCTTCTTGAATACCTTCCCTCTGTCCTAAGACAGTATGTCTCAAAGGTAATTGTTTCTTCAGTCTAAGAATTCAAATGAAAAGATGTGTGAAACTGATTTGATTGTGATTTGTAGCCTAGAGCCAAGGCCAACAGAGCTCAACCGAAACCACTGAGGAGAGTCTAAAACAATCCAAAAGAACTCAGCAGAACTGTAGCAGAGGAATGGTTTGTTGGGGGTAAACCAATGTTTGTGCCTATTTGCTATGCATCACTGTTGCAATAAAAACTGAATATTACATTCTGGGTTTTACCTTTTGAGATATATATATATATATCCACCCTTACTAGATTGCAGTGCCTCATAAAAAATAGATTAATACTTTTCAATTAAGTATCAAAACATATTTATGCATCTTTTGTTCTGTTTCTTTAAATTTTTTTGAAAACATTATTTTGCAAATATAGGTTTCCTTTCTCTTCCTTTATATTTAAACTTCTGCAAAAAACTCAGAATCAATAAATAAATTATTCTTCCATTGTAAATCTCCATAGGCCTACTGTATATTGATAATCTACATTAAACAATTGATATTGACTAACTAGATACTTTTATCAACTGTGACTTCTTTGTCATAAAGGAATTATAGTCACCATTCTCTTGATAACTGTTGACTTTCCAAACCAACAAAAATGAAATAAAATAGTCGTTTTGGGCCAGAATCAATACATTATCAGTTTCCTGAATTATTGAATCATATTGTAGTTTAATACCTATTTTTCTTTCCAATGCATGAAATAGGATATTGTTTTATACTCTAAGTTCAGATAAAGAAAATCGTTAGCTTGGTTTTATGCAAAATTATCCCTTTACTTTTTTGGTAGTATCTAGCTCATTAGATGCATATTCATGGTGCAAATTTACTTGAACTTTATTGGTAACAGTGAAAAATTATTTCTGTTGCATTTCATGGAGTCTAACCATGAGGCACTCATTTTTCCAACATAAAAGTGACTGCACTGGGTTAAAGGAAAATATCAGACTCTAAGAAATGTTTCATGATTGCTTCTTTCTGACCAAAAGACATTGATATATGACTACTTACATGAAAGAAATTTCCTGTTCTCGCTACCCATGGACAGGATGCTTTTCTATTTGAAAATATGAGTAGTTAATGTGAGCCTTCCATAGCTCTGACACCTTATTTGAGCTTAGTTATGGTCAAAACTTTGGTATGTGTTCTCTAAACTTTCAGTCAGCTAAGTTTTCTAAAATCCTATATGCTTATTGCTCTTGATTTCATTGCCATCTGTGTATTGACAAAGAAGAAAATATTTTATACTTTCAATTTATTATAATAATTATAGGGAAAACTCATTGATACAACACCTATATAATTAGGTTATGAATAAAGACCTCTGGCAGCATATTTTTTCACTTAAACACAAAATGTAGAAGAACTTTATTTACAGTTATATCAGGGTCACTGGATCTTACATTTTAGTGTCTCTAGTCCAACATGCAGGACATACTAAAGACCATGTCAGGTGAAAATTTTAATAAGCAAGGCAGCAACATACATCATAGATGACTTTAACTCTTAGAAGGTTCTGGTACACTTGTGCTTTTCCTAGATAGAAAGAATATCAGAATGATGTTTTAAGATAATTTTCTGGAGTTAATGTTATATATAAACCAGTTATGTCTGTGGTATTGACCCCCTTGAGTTGCTAGAGTTGATCTGCCCCAGGGAGTAACTTTGTCCTTCAATACCCACATATTGTTTCTCAAGTATGTACACTTCTCTTAGGAGAAAATAGCTGTCCTGGGTAGAGAACCTATATTTTTCTCAAGATAAACAAAATAATGCTCTTCATTACAAGAACCAAAAAAATTTTTTTAATGGATCTAATATATACTAAGGGGAAAATACCAGTTCTTTAGGATGTTTTTAAACATTATCTATATTCATATTTATTTTAATAAAAGTTTAGAATGTAGAATATATAGTTCTATCCCAATGTATTTTTTGTCAAGATGAAATCAATTTATACTTTTAATAATTTTTCTGTGAACCAAAGGGGATCAAACCACCTTACAGAGTTGATACAGAGAACTTACAACAAAACAGTTTAAGACCGAAGACTCAATAAACCTATCTGTTGTGTTGTTAGGTTGCAACATTTTATTAGTTAGGGTAATTCTATATATAATAACAAATCATCTAAAAATGGAGGGAAGCTTAAATATAATAGAATATTATTTTCTTTGCACATAATCATCCAAAATAGGTGTTCCTGGATGACAGGAAACTTTCATTTTTTGTTGTGAATCAAATACTCAAGTTCATTTCATGTCAAACCTCTGAGGGCTACATGGTCCATCTCTTAGGATTACATGGTTATCTGCATCTATTTGGTAGGAGGGCTTGTGTATGGAGTAGTAATAGGGGCACACAACATCTTAAAAATCTCAGCTCAGAAATTTATACATCAAACTTCTGCTCATATTTACTGTTAATATATAGTCACATGTTTCCCATTTAATTGTGAGGGAAGCTAGATATTATAGGCTAAGTGTTTACCAAAGAGGGAAATATTTTTTAAATGAAGAACTAATACTGTTAACTATAACATAGAATTCTTATATCTGTATCAACCTGAAGATTTTTTTTGAACATATAGAATGCCCTCAAATCCCATGCAAGGAGGAAAAACCAAAACACAACCCAATAACTACATCCAGTTCAAAGTCTATGTGTTAATGATGTCAGCCCAGATATACATAGTCCAGGAACAATAAGTAATACATTCACATCACATTCGAAGAACAATAATGAAGCACCTTTGCAATAATTGCAATAAAAATTCTATTCAAAAAAGAAAAGAAGGGAGATAAATAATAGTTTGGTTTATAACAATTATGCCATTCTGCTGGTCGGGTATTGTGAAGCCCCTCTTAAACTACTATGGACAAGAGTCATTGTTTAGACCTTGAGTCTTCCCTCAGGAAAGAATTTCCTTGTCCGTTATCCTTGTTATGTCAGAAAATATGGAGGGTCTGAGATTTTACTCCAGTTGCTAGGTAAGTTACCCTAACACAGCATTCTGATAGAATGTCACAAGATCAGTCAGTCAAAAACAGCAGTTATAACAGTTTTTATCAGTTTTTTATCGCCCAAACCTAATAGGACAACACAAAGTGGGCTGATGTTACCTGGATGCAAGTTAGGGTTCAACACAGGAAAGAAACATCAACTTGTAAGAGACACTGAGCTGTTATGGGGCTGCTAGTACATCTATCCATCATTACCTGGAAAGAGAGAGCATACTCATTACCCTCGAGTGTAAAGTACATCTTTGGGAGAAGAACAGGAGGGCTTTAGTCTTTAGTATGCTGGAATGTCTGTGGGGAGGTCTGTCATTACTTCTCCCTTAAAGGATATACTACTTGTATTTTTTTAAACCTCTGTCTTTTAAGTCTGTTTGTTTTCAAATGTCCTTTCTTCTAAGGACCAGGCTTTGCAAAAACAGGAGTATTCCATGGAGAATTGTTGAAGACAATTCAGCAATTCTCCATGGCCATGTTTGAAATGGGTGTTGGTATTAGCTTCCCATGAGACTCAGTTGTTTTATTCTATTTCCTATTATAGAAGTTTAGTGCCTTAGGATGTTAAAACTGATACATTCAAAAACCTTTTAGCTTCAAATCATAGTTTGGGAATAAATCCCCCTACAATATTTAGGAGGCTTGCTAATGTGTGAGCTTCTAGTCAATTCCTTTGGCCTATAACCATAATCATCATCCTGCCCTGTATTTAATTTTTCATTCGGCTTTATTTCTTTTATTTGTTCTATCCTTGATACTTTTTTATTGGTGGGCTACCTTAAGCCAGATAGAATAATAGTTTAGGTGAGCAGCTAATTACTAATTCAATCTTGGCTGAATCTCAATAGATTCTTGTCTCAAATTTGGTATTGGTCATATTTACTATTTTGGTGAGTCTAGAAACAGTTGTATTGCAAATTTGTAGATTCTCTATATTGCTTTTATTTCATCTTACTGATATTTCATTTCCTCTTGAGCAGATCTTTTTCTTGTGATGTTTTATGATAAGGTATGAAGGGCAACTAATACTGAAATAAACTAAGTTTGTTTGGCATTTTACCTATAGCTGTAGTTTGTGAACTAAAAACAAAACCAGTAGGCAACTTTGAATGACAAGGAATGTAGTCATAAGCATTGCCCCTTTGGAGAATATAGTGTAGAAATGTAGGCCAGAGTCTTAAGGACCTTTATTCCAAATTCCTACTTGGCAAAAAGTCCCGCTTTAAAAAACAAAACAAATCAAACAAAGCAAAAACAACAACAACAACAACAACAACAACAACCCTGCTATCCATATGATCAATTTCACATAATCTTAAAGTATATTAACTGGATAACGGCAATATCTATTCTTTACAATTTGTAAATTGGTTTCATGTGCACTAGAATGCATGTGATTATTGTCTGTCTACCTCAATACTGCTATATTAGTAGGCAATGTGTCTACCACATAGAATGAGGCACTAAGTACTTGATGAATTAGTGAATAAATGCAGGTAATCTTTCAACAACCCTGCAGCATAATCTGCATTGTAAGAGTTTTACAGATGAATAAACTGTAAAATACAAGATTAATCATCTAAAGTAAAACTCATACTCAAAAACAGTAAAGTCTAATTTGTGTAAATAAAAATCCAATATTATTGGCTATAAAAGCATAAATATGGCTGTAGTTGAGATAGAGAATACAGAATATGAACATATATATATGAATATTCTACACATAGGTAAATAGACTTGCAAATTATTAGGAAAGAAATTCATATATATTGTACTTAGAATTGTGGAGCTGAAAAAGACTTTAAATGGCATATGGTCTAACCCCTTTTTTTTACAAAATGAAAAGAATATGTACACATATTTGTATAAAAATATGCAATTAACCCATTTATCTATGTAAAAAATTACTTTGAATGCATTAATTATGAGATCACTTAAGTGACTGATGTATCCAAGTGTGATAGCACCATCATAGAGCAGGCGACATTCATAGGTAGAGCAATCAAACTCAAGGGACGTATATCAGGGACACTGCCATTTTTTAAGACACCCTTGTATTCAGATGATAAGGAAAATTCATCTTCAATAAGATGAAATGATTGGATTTGTTATTTCAAAGGTCTTTGTAAATTTTAAAGCTCTGTGATTCTACTTGGAAATATTCCAAGTCTTTCTTTAAGCTGGGGAAATAGCTGCATATAAACCCTTAAGGGTCACTGCTTGGGGCCATGTCTGACAAAGAGAAATATAGAAATGTTTCAAAGATTAATTAAGTGAATGAATTTTTAACAATTACTGTATCTGGAAATAGTCACATACTCTGAACTTGGAAATTTTCTTTTTTTTAATTTGTGGCTATATAGCTATGTAACAAGAATAGGTGTTCATTACATATGTAAGGACACTTAAAATGTTAACAGAAAGGTAACTAAATACTGTCTTGTTCTGTTGCTTTCATATGTACTTCATTAACAATAAAATTTGATATAAATAAAAATAACTGGATTACTAAAAAATTGCAGTAGATACCATATTTTAATGTCTTTTTTATTAGCAAATTTTTTCTTTTTTTTTTTTTTTAAAGAGAGAGAGAACTTATATTTTTTTATATTATTTATTTATTTATTTGACAGAGATCACAAGTAGACATGCATTCGGGGGTGGGGGGAAGGAGGCTCCCCGCCGAGCAGAGAGCCTGATGTAGGGCTTGGTCCCAGAACCCTGGGATCATGACCTGAGTGAAGGCAGAGGCTTTAACCCAATGAGCCACCCAGTCACCCCATTAGCAAAATTTTTAAAGTACTAATTTCTTATATTTACATCTACATTTTTTTACTTTAGCAAATGAAATAAACAACAACAATTTCTTAAGGCAAAACTTCATGAAGATAATGGAAATACCAATATAGTGGCAATTTAATGACTTATAAAAATAACATTTCTAAACAAGGCCTGAATCCTGTACCAATAATACAATTAAATATTTTACCCTTACATTCTGATCACAGTAGTCAATCTTCCACTGAAATAGGAATACTTCTATTTTCAATTTTTTCCCCATAAATGCTTTTGCTTTAAATTGAAGAAATTTTAAATTCTCCAATGGAAACTCCATCATTCTTACCATAATGATGGCAAATACAATTTATAAATCAAAATACCAAGGCAGTGTATGAGTTTTATGCCTAAGATAGTAAACTCATCTTGAGGACTATAGGGGTAGTATCCAATGCATTTTTTAGAATAAAAATGTCATTTTTCATAAATATACCTAGAAAAGTTACACTTAATTTGATATAATGAAACATTCTTAAAGAAATACCAAAAAATTGCATTTTGTTGATGAACTGTAGTTTATTCTCTTAATGCAGAAAAGAGACATTAAAAGATGGATTTTTTAAATACAGGCTTTGAGCCAGACTAAGGTTCAAATCCCTACAATATTTATCATATGATAATGATTTTTTTATTACTTTGTGCTTCATTTTCCTTTATCCATAAAATAAGGGTAATGAATGTACCCACTTCATAAAATTGTAATGGTTATATGATTTAAAATATAAAGTGATTAGAATACCTACTACCAGCACAAAAGTAGTAAAGTCCACACAACGATGGGGCTGTTTATAGGTATATAGCCGGGACCACACTTGGTGAATTGCCACCTAAATGTGGGCACTCCTTCTCAATATAGTCTTCCTTGCTTTTGGCTCCACCAGAATTTTGCAACTTTCTACCTGGATTCCAAAGCTTCCACAAAGGTGTATTTACCCATGGATGGCTACCAAATTGTTGCTATCCCAATTCCAGGGTTACCATCAGAGGATTCCTTATCCTGTCATCTTGTTAACATCACTCTTGATTTTTTTTTTCAACATGAGAGTTTGACTGAAGTCACTAAATTAATATTTTATAAGATTCTTTTTCATTACAGACACATTTTTGTTATCTTTTTTCATAACAATATTCTGAATTGTAAGGCAGAAATAAAAATACTTAGGGATGCCTGGCTGACTCAGTAGGTTAAGCGGTTGCCTTCAGCTCAGGTCATTATCTCAGGGTCCTGGGATAGAACCTAACAAAAGGCTACCTGCTTAGGGGGAATCCTGCTTCTCCCTCTCCCTCTTGCTCACTCTCTCTCTCTCTCTCTCTCTCAAATAAATAAATATAAAAATTAAATTAAATTAAAATATTCATATTCCTTACATAGTATGATATGCGGATTAAGTATAAGGTTAATTAATATTTGTAAATAGTAAAGGTTCTAGAAATTATTACTTCTACTTCTTTATATTTCTAAATTCCACTTCTGTACTCACTAAAAATTATTTTCTGACGCTTATTTTTCAGGTGTTTGTATCCATTCATTAAGAAATATATATTATCTGTTAAAGTGTATTCTCCTTGCAGGTTCTGAATAGAAAATTTGATATACAAAATTCATTGGTACCAAACTGCATGTAATACTTAACTGTCAAAGTTAATTATTTAAATTCAGCTTTTCTTGCAACAATTCTAGGTAAAAAACAAATTGACTTAGATGAAGCAATCAACATTTTAACAACAGCATCAAATACATAATAAAAATATCACTGAAAATCACATCATTTTTAGCTTCAAAAATTATTACTAAAAAATGCAGGTAAAAAATGTGCTGTTTAATGAGATCTATGAATATATTAGAATCAATCTTATTATCAAACATTTTTAAGTTTATATTTTTTCAGAACAAATATAGTCACATATCTCTAGAATTTTGCTTAATGTTTGGGAGGTTAGATAAACTGAAGTTTTTTTTTTAAAGATTTTATTTATTTATTTATCAGAGGGAGAGAGAGCTCAGTTAGGGGGAGCAGCAGGCAGAGGGAGAAACAGGCTCCCAGCCTGATCCGGGATCCGATCCCAGGATCCGAGGATCATATCCCCGGATCCTGGGATCATGACCTGAGCTGAAGGCAGACGCTTGACTGACTGAGCCACCAGGTGTCCCAATAAAACAGATTTTTAAAGACTTCTTTCTAAAGTCTTATGATTCTATCCTCTTTTTCTTTTTCTTCCTTTTTTTTTTTGATTTTTCATTATTTTTTTTTAAATCTCTATATTCATGCACTTGTCAAAGAACTTACCAACAAAGATTTTCATCTTTCTTGGCATTTTCAGAGTCCCTGTATACTTCTGTACATTCATTTCCTTCTTGAAAATATCATCAAGTTTGTAAACCAGTTTATACTGAAGGAATTCCTTAAGGTCAGTGGCATAATAGCCAGCTCAGAGCATTCCTAAATTTGTTCTCTGCAGCACTTGCCAGTATTTGCTTAGGTATCTGGTTTTGTATTAATGCATTATAACTTTCCATCTTCTTTCTGTAAATCACAATAGTTTTCTAACTCACCATTCTTTTATTTAATGTACTTTGCTTCTGGGCGGCTTTTGTCTCCAGGTAGCTAATATATCCATGTCCATATTGCCAAGCAGCAAAATCATTTTGTATCAGTTTCTTCTTCCAAATGCTAGTGATTCCAGTTTCTGATGGGAAACTTCCTTCCACTGCAACAAGATTAAGCCATTTTACTTAACAACTTTTTTTTTTCTTTAAAGGCTTTAGTTCATTTGATATACTCAGCAATGAAAATTTGGCCCTCAAAAGTCTTTAGTTTATTTTATTTTACCTTTTCATTGTTTGGGCCTTAATAACTTGGATTTGTGTTTCAAAATGCATTTTCTTTGCTGTTGTTGTTGTTGTTGTTGTTGTTTTAACAAAGTGAGATAATTCTAACTATATTTAAATGATTATAGTTTGATTTTCCTTCATAATAAAAATGAGAAATGAGGCATAGAACTATCTGGGTAAAGAACTGAATATTAGTTTAGTCCTTTAATAGGCAGTGAAATACCAAGAAGATTCCTACAGACCATGGGCTATATTTTAAAATGCTTGTTATTACCCCTTCCTTTAAAAAAAAAAATCTAACAGCTCTTTTATTTAAAAATGTATACTTTCACAGTTTACTAAACATTATGTCTTATGTCACAGTTTTGATTCCAGCTCTCCTTAAATAAATTGTGTGTTTGAAAAGAAAATATGACTGATTTTAGCTGCAGTTTCTATTAGCTTAGCAAAGAGATGAGAGTAGGAAGAGTTAATTAGGATAGTTTTTTGGTGTACGAGACAGATTGGCAGCAGATATGATCAGGATAACAAACTTCTTTCATGCAGCAAAGTTAGGGACAATAGTATGATACCTGAGGTAATGAAATAAACCAACAGGATCCTCAAAATTAATGCATAAGAACTATTGCTATCAACAGTCTAAGGAAAATGCCTACATCTAAGCCAGTAAATGATAAAAGAGCCACTCTAGAGGCTATCCAGAGTAGCTTTATGGGGAGGGTGAATTATCTGTGGCATTGTTCTAAAACTTCCCTGCCTCAGCCTCTGGCTTTAAAGGATGGCACATATTATCAGTGGCAGGGCAAAAAATAGACTTAAGTATATATGTGAGAGAACATAAGGTGCCTGTGCTACTCAAGATCAAATGCTCAACACTGGCACAGCTCAATGGGTCATCAAAACATCATCTCTTACCACCTCACACCAGTCAGAATGGTTAAAATTAACAAGTCAAGAAATGACAGATGCTGGCGAGGATGCGGAGAAAGGGGAACCCTCCTACACTGTTGGTGGGAATGCAAGCTGGTGCAACCACTCTGGAAAACAGCACGGAGGTTCCTCAAGAAGTTGAAAATAGAGCTACCCTGTGACCCAACAATCACACTACTGGGTATTTACCCTAAAGATATAAATGTAGTGATCCAAAGGGGCACCCGAATGTTTATAACAGTAATGACCACAATAGCCAAACTATGGAAAGAACCTAGATGTCCATCAACAGATGAATAAATAAAGAAGAAGTGCGCTCGCTCTCTCTCTCTCTCTCTCTCTCTCTATATATATATATAAAATGGAATACTATGCAGCCATCAAAAGAAATGAAATCTTGCCATTTGTGACTACATGGATGGAACTAGAGGGTATTATGCTTAGCAAAATAAGTCAATCGGAGAAAGACAACTATCATATGATCTCCCTGATATGAGGAAGTGGAGATGCAATGGGAGGGGGATTTGGGGGGGGTAGGAAAAGAATAAAAGAAACAAGATGGGATCAGGAAGGAGAAAAACCATGAGACTCTTAGGCCCACAAAACAAACAAGGTTTTCCGGGGGTGGGTAGGGAGAGGGTGGTGGGGTTGTGGGCACTGGGGAGGGTATGTGCTATGGTGAGTGCTGTGAAGTGTGTATACCTGGTGATTCACAGGCCTCTACCCCTGAGGCTAATAATACATTATATGTTAATTTTTAAAAAAGTACAAGAAAAAAAAAATAAAAGAGGCATAGAAAACAAAAGGCAAAAACAAAAACAAACCAAAAACAAGTGATCTCTGACCACTATTGGGCCCCAGGGAGATCCTTCTCATTTCTTGGCACCATGTCTGAATTCCAAGACTATTTGTTGGTTGTTCTGCAATTATAGGAAAGAGACACAGTTTATTTAAGAGGAAAGAAAAATTAATAAACTAGGTAAATTTTTCTCAGATTGTATGAAAGAATTTAATAAAATTATTTATAGAAAATATCTTTAGAAAGAAATGCATTTTGATTATTTAAAAGGTGAATTTAAAGATTTTTAAAAAATCAAATATAGTACATGTGACATTTATACAATGGAATATTACACCTCCATCAGAAAGGATGAATACCCAACTTTTGTATCAACATGGACGGGACTGGAGGAGATTATGTTGAATGAAATAAGTCAAGCAGAGAAAGTCAATTATCATATGGTTTCACTTAATTGTGGAATATAAGGAATAACATGGAGGACATTAGGAGAAGGAAAGGAAAAGTGAATTGGGGGAAATCGGAGGGAAGATGAACCATGAGAGACTGTGATCTCAGAGAAACAAACTGAGAGTTTTGGAAGGAGGGGGGTGGAGGGATGATTGAGCCTGGTGGTGGATATTAAGGAGGGCACGTATTGCATGGAGCTCTTGGTGTGGTGCATAAACAATGAATCTTGGAACACTGAAAAAATTAAATTAAATTAAAAATATAAAATAAAGGAAGCCTACTGATGAAGGCTATTTCTTCTAAAATGGGAAAAAATATGTATACAGTACATGTGAAAAATGTAAATAAAGTAGCATTCTAATATTACCAGGAAATTAGAATAAGAAATTAGAATAAGTAATGGCATGCCTATGAAAAGGAATCATATCCGAACAATGTAAAAAATTATTTCTGTTGAGACTTCTTTCTGACCATTTATCAATAATAGTACATTTTTGTTAAATTTTTAAAAGACTTCTTTATTTATTTTAGAGAGAGACACACAGAGAGAGAGAAGGGGGGTAGGGACAGAGGGAGAGAATCTTCAAGCCAGTAGTGGGGCTTATTCTCATAACCAATGAGATCATGATCTGAGCTAAAACCAAGAATCAGAGGCTTAACTGACTAAGCCACCCTGATGCCCGGTTAAATTTTTTTTTTAAATATATTATATAAGAAGTTCAGTTATTTCCTAATTTTTTTATAATACTGTAACTTAAAAATAACTTAAAAGAATTTATTATATAAATTCATACATTGCATGTTAAAAGTAATAAAGTTATATATGATGAAAATAAGGTATTTTAATAGCTTCTTTGATAATATTTTATTACATGAGTTTTCTTTAAAATCTTTGACTATTATGTGTCTGAACTTTAGTATTCTTAAGGAATCTATTGGTAATTCCAGTTTTTCCTGTTTGTAGAGTGTAAAATGTTCACTGACTAAATACAGTTTTCTAAAAATAATAAAGTTATATGAGTAATGGTCTTTGATAATTTGGAATAATATCCCTGCCTAAATAAATTTTTCATTTTTCAAGTCAGGCCAAGCATTTAGGTACTATAGACAGATGTGATTTGAAGTAAATCTTGACATACATTAAGTATGTCTGTATATATCAGCACATACAATCAGAAGTAGACAGTCTGGGAGTAAAATGTGATACCACAGGGGGAATCTATAATGATAACTTGAACTATGGCAATTGCCATTTTTTTCTCATGAAACAAAGAAAAATTTCCAATAATTGAATAATGATAATACTAATAGGTGCTAATATAAATTTCTGATCTACAAACAGTCCCCAAACTCAAATTTAAAATATGCATACCACTAAACTGGAAAAAAGTATATGTATTTTACAAAAATTTAGGAGAATACAGTTAATGCAACACACATACATTTTGAAGCAGCACATACATATTTTAAAGTTTACATTTACATAAAGAGTGCATTATCATTCAAAATCTTACACTTTGTTATTGAATCTAGGAATGGTTTTCAAATGTGTGTTTCATGTTGTAGCCAATGAACTAACCAATAATTCTTTATAAAGTAAAACAAGAACATTTTTATTATTCAGGCATTTAATTAGAACTTCAAAAATAGATTAATTGTAATTGAAGAAGTTGTAAAATATAGTTTGGCATTTTTTAGAGGGATCTAAATTAGCATGGTTAATGAAATTACTCTATTTTTCACTTTGTCAGTAAAGTTAGTCTCTTCCATGTCCTTAGAGTTTAAAGGCAAATAATCTGTAAAAATAAATGACATTTTTTTCCTTAAACCCCCTTGATATTGCAAGGTCTATTAAAGTAGATTTCATTTGTTTATAATAACTGCACTTGAAACGAACTTTTGATGCTAGACATTGTTTATTTCTTTTTCTTTGCCAACCAGAAATAAATCATTATGTAACATAATTCCCCCCCCATCTTTCTTGTCTTTTAATAGACAAACTAGAGACAATTTTAAATCAACACAACTGTATTAATCTTTAGGTACATACTAAAAATAATTTGAATGATAATATATAAATAAAACATGACACAACTGATTTCTTGTTTAAAATGTCTCCTGAGCATTAGCTGCTAATCCAACTATTCATAAATTTTATTCATTAAAAAAAATTTACCAGTTGTCTACCATATTCTAAACCCTATTCTAAGTGTAGGACATAACAAGACAGACTTTATCTCTGAACATACATTTTGTTTGAGAAGGGGTGGGCAAGCCACAAACAAGAAAAAAAAAATTCACACAAAACAAGGTATTATCAGCTAAGGATACATGACTTGATGAAAATAGAAGAGAGTATTGTGAAATGAACAATGGGTGAAATACTTTTAAATTGATTGGCTAGGGGAGACCTATTAGGAGGTGCGCTTTCAGATACATAGTAAGAAACCATCCATTTGATGTTCTGAGGGAGGAATATGACAGGCAAAAGGATCAGCAAATACAAGTGCCCTGAGTCGTCTGAAAGGGCCAATTATAGTAGTAGTGAGGAAGAGGCAGCCATATTTAGGTGCTTTCTGAGAAGAGGAAGACTAAATGCTTGTAGGTGTCTGCCCGGAATTTAGGTGTTATTTTAAGTATAGAGAAAAATTTCTAGAGTATTTTAGATTCTTGAATGTTGGATGTTTCAAATATTTACTCTGACTGGTGCTTGAAATGTGGAGGAAGGTGCTCACACGGGGACCAAAGAGAAGGCTATTAGCATAGTTTGGTAGTCTGGTCTAGAGATATGTCTGGGGTACAGTGGGAGAAAAGTGAAAGCATTTGTGATATATTTTGGAGATAGAGCTGAAAATGTTTGCCAAAAGAAAGGAGAAACAAAACATGAAAATTAAAGATTCTCAGGCTTTTGGTTTAAGCAGTTGAGTTAGTGGGTTGGTGCCATTTACCAAGATAAGGAAGCCTGGGAAACCACACATTCAGAGGGAAGAAATCGTTAATTCCATTGGGATGTCTTGAATTAGACACATTTATAGTTATCTAAGTGGAGATGTCCGGGAAGCTATTGGATATATGAGTCTGGATTTCAGATGAAAAGTTAGGGCTAGAGATGGACCTTTGGGAACCTTAGCATGTGGATATTATCTGTAGTCATGGAACTGCATGAAGTTACCTGAGGAAGATATATTCAGAGGAGAGAAGTAGATTTGATGACTGAGCACTGAAGCACTCATCACCAAATGCAAATGGCATGAAAAGAGGACCCAGAACCAGACACTGAGATGAAGTGAGCAATAAGGTAGGAGAAAATAGCCTATAGAAAAGAACCTAGAATTCAAAGGAATAAACTGATTTAAGAATAGGAAGTGATATTTTATAGCATGCTACTGAGACATCAGTTAAGATGAGAATAGAAAAGCAACATATGCCAAAATAGGAATAGAAATTATAGGTTTCCTTGACAAGAGCTGTTCCCTGTAGTAACAGAGAAGAGGTAGAGAGGAAAGAGTAAATGAAAAAGTACAGACATTAAGAGTAGACTATTTATTCCAGTTTTCTTCCTTCCTTCCTTCCTTCCTTCCTTCCTTCCTTCCACCCATCTTTCCTTTCCTCCTTCCCTCCCTCATTTGTTCGCTCCTCCCTTCCTCCTTTCCTTCCTTCTTTCCTCTCTCTCTTCCTTCCTTCAGATGAGTGGGAAGAGTGGAATAAGACAGTGTTTGAAAAGGAACATGGTGTCAGAATAGGCAGATGATTACAGATAAAAGATGAGATAGTTGTGTATGAGAAAGAGAGAAGATAGATGATAGATGGATATTTTAGATGGAGGAAATCAGATGATGTTTATATGTCAACAGGGAAAAAAAATGAATAGAAAATCTTTTTGAAAGTGACAGAGAGGGGCACCTGGGTGGCTCAGTCAGTTAAGAGTCTGAGTCTTGGTTTTAGCACAGGGCACTATCTCAGGGTTGTGCGATGATGCCTCCATGGTGGGACACACTCAGTGGGGAGTCTACTTGAAGATTCTCTCCCTCTTCCCCTTCCCCCACTCTTACACATACATGCTCTCTTTCTCTAAAATAAGTAAATGAATCTTTAAAAAATATGACAGAGAAAATTTCAAGAATAACATACTTTAGAAAGTGGTAGGGCAGGGATAGTTGAATGTGATTTTGTAAATATTTAGAAAAGAGTCTGAGGATATAGGGAGTCTTGACAACAGAAGGTATGTTGTTGACAGCCCAGTGAAAGAGTTTGGGATGATGAAGAATACAAGATGAGTAAGATTAATGGATGTATAGTACAGTTTGGAGATAAAAATCTGGCTAATGATGAATGATCCAGGAAGCCTAAACATGGAGGCTGACTCAGAAAAACAAGGAAATGAAATGTAATGGGATTAGTGCTGGATATCTCCTGGACAATACTTCTCAAACTATCTGTAGTGAAAGACTATTTTCCCCTGTGCATTACAGAAGAATACTTGTGTAAAAGATGAATTTCTGGGAAAATAATCACATACTTGGATGTTGCAGCATTGTCAATTTCTATAAACATCCGTAAATGTTTATTCCAATTTCTGTATTACTTCTTTGTGGACCAGTAACAAAAATTTGCCAGTTGACATCAATTTGACAAACAATCTGAGCAAGACAGACTTAGATAAATCTGATGAGAAACTAGATAAAGCTGTAATTTAGAACAGTGTTCTCATTTTTGTTTGTGAATCCAACAGTAATAAAGTTTAGACAAACTACAGTGTAGTTATTTAGTTATGCATTTTATTTTTACTTGTAAATTATATACAGGCACCACTGACTGTGCTAATACGCTATATAAAGCATTTAAATAAAAAAGGACAAGGTATTCACTTAAAAAATACCAGTGAAGTCACCAAAGATGAAAACTCATAATAATATTTAAAATTAAGGCTGTCAGAAAATTTAATAAAAAAGAAACTTGCATGAATGATAAGGCATATGAATCTGGATTAAGAAAAATTTTACTCAGGCTTCATACTATGGCATATCCAAGCATCATTTATGAAATACCATTTTTATTATGTTACGCCTATGACTATGCTTCATAATACTTCCAATATCTATCATCTGACTCAGTATATATGGATTCTAGAAACAGAGCAATAATACTTCCACAGCCTTGAGTCTTATTACATGTGCCATATTTCTGCATTTTGACAGAGGTTGCATAGCCCAGAGAAGAACTTGGAAAGAGGGGTGGGACTCTGAAGAAAAGCCAGTAGCAACTGGGAGGAATGTGGGGTGCTGATGAAAATTCGAGCTTTCCAGGAAGTTGTATCTTGATTAAAACCAGGAGGCTAAGAGGAAACATGAAAAATCCAGACAGAAAGGAATCCTACTGAACATTTAATGTACTCCTCCCCATGAACTGTAGTCATCCAGATTTACACAGAGCAAAGAAATTGAGAAGAAACACACATACACACACACACACACACACACACAAGACTGCACTTCAGTAGAGAGTGAATTTGAAAGCTTAAATTCTATTAAAAATCAGAAATTGGCTTGGATCTTTACATATCACAATGTCTTCTATCTATAGAACTAATAATGTGACTCGATTTCTGTAAAACAGTCATTAATAATTGCTACTCTGTGCCTGAGGAATAGTGAAGACCCACACTTTATCCCTTCACTATAGACCTCTAAGCCTAAGTCAGGCTGAAGATGAGTAAGAAGTTTTAAATCAAATAAAAACTTTACTCTTTGATAATAGCTTAGGCAGTATTTATCTAACATTTGAAGACTAAGATACTTGCTAATATATGCAAATGATTGGAAAAACTATGGGGTAGTTTGAGATTTTATGCATGGGTCAAGAATGATCTGACCAGGAGGTTTAGAGGGGCAGTGTTGAAAATTACTACTTATTGCTAATGATACCCTACTGAGTCTACATCAACCTGGTATGTATATTGAAAAACCATATGTTGCCTTACTTGAGATTTCTCAGAGACTGCTAGCTGTTTACCAAACGCATTTCCTCTTCTTTGACACACATAGATGGCCTCATTTCTCAGATACATTCAGGATTAGATGTAAACATGTAACTAAGTTCCCATCAATAGCATAGGAGCAATAATGGTGTGTTCTGTTTCCCATTATGGTCAGTTGAAACCTCTTATCTGCTCTATCCTTTGTTTTTTATTCTTCTGCCAGTTGCATAGAGAGAACAAGGAAGAGTCATGCATTAGTAGATATATACAAAATAGGAGTGTGGGACATTGAATAAACTTGTAGAGGAGAGTGGATCTGTCACCCTGTACATTTTTCAACTGTTGTTTTGAGAGAAAATATAAATTTCTTTTGTGTTCAGTCATTTGTTTGTTTCTGCTTCTGTACCACTTAGCTTACCCTAGGTAATGCAGCAATAATGAGTGATAATAATGAGTAATAATCACAGTATAAAACCAAGACTATATGGAAAAATATCTACATTATAAGACAGTGTATTAATATCTAGAAGACTCACAAAAAAAATTACTTCTGAAATTATATAATATAAGAACCAAAGAACAAATTTAGAATGCTGTTTACATTCTTAATGACTTGCTTTAATGTATGAGAAAAACAGTCATAAGGAATGAACCAGAGGAGATTAAAAGGTAATGAGATATGTGAAAGATGAGAGTAAGGAAAAATCTACATTGTGGGAAAGGAAGAGAAAATTTGATGCCACAGAAAATTAAATCACCAATCTGAAAACAAATAAGAGAATCCCTCCTGGAATGCATAAAATAAAGGGTAAATAATTAAAAATGTTGAAAGAAAAATGATAAATACACAGTTAAATAATGAAGTGAAAATAGACCATTTATTTCTTTACCAGAAGCAAATGACTAAATAACTAAAAATCTCAAGCTAGAAGAAAATATCAATAAATGATTTCATGGTTTGTTCAGGTTTGTTCAGATACAAAGGATCTATTATGATACAATTAACTATAGAGGTAAAAGATACATTATTTATGCAACTAGGAATGGAAAAAGAGACAAACACATGGATACTAATGAACAGAGAAAAGTCAGATGTTGTTATAATGTTGCACAAAATAAAGGCCAGAATTCACGAGACACAGTTTTCAAAATACTGAATAGAAAAAGATATGACCTCAAAATGTCAAGCCTTATTTTGTAGTTTTTCTTGTGTGGACTGAACACAAAATAAAAATATTATTATACACATAATGTTAAAAATTGTCTTGTACCTTTCTATCTAGAGGATAACATGTATCTAATAAAAAAGATAAAACAGGGACACCAGGATGGCTCAGTTGGTTAAGTGTCTGCCTTCATGGGGTGCCTGGGTGGTTCAGTGGGTTAAGCCTCTGCCTTCGGCTCAGGTCATGATCTCAGGGTCCTGGGATTGAGCCCCGAGTTGGGTTCTCTGCTCAGCGGGAGCCTGCTCCCCCCGCCCCCCCCACCCCCACCACTGCCTGCCTCTCTGCCTACTTGTGATCTCTTTCTCTCTGTCAAATAAATAAATAAAATCTTTAAAAAAGAAAAAAAGTGTCTGCCTTCAGTTCAGGTCATGATCCCAGGGTGCTGGGATCTAGCCCTACGTCAAGTTCCCTGCTCAGTGGGGAATCGACTTCTCCCTCTGCTTCTCCCCTCACCCTGCCATGCTCTCTCTCTTTCACACCCTCTATTTATTTATAAACAAATAAATAAATAAATAATTTCTTTTAAAAGAAAATAAAGGTAAGAGCTAAAGGAGGGCAATATCAAGTAATTAATTGTAACTTAAGAAAAGGTAATAGCAAAATTTTGCAATTCTTTTTATAAACCTGTACAAAAATAGATGGTATATGTTAAATATGAAAATAATGAAAAAAATCTCTGTACCTAAAATGACAGATGATTGAGAAAGTTTTTCAGCTGGCTGGGATATAGCAAAAGTAAAGCACATTAAATTATTTTGTTATATAGGTTACTCAAAAATAATATGTTTTTCTTAATTTTATCAACTAGAAAAATGTAGGCTAAGGATAACTTTGTTAAAAAATTAAAACTAATATAAATCACAAGGTTGGAAAAGATATATATGTGTGTGTGCATAAACAAGGAGAGCAAGACAATTTAAAAAGCAAAGCCATTTAGCTGACAAAGCAGATTCAAGACAATCTGTATCAGTTAAAACATCAAATCTGGGGTTTACTTATTAAGATAAAACTCTCACTATATGACAAAAAGTAAAATCTAACTACATGATTTTTAAAACAGACTTGAAATTATGTGGTAGTAAAAATAAAAATATAGGCACATATATCTTAGACAAAGCAAATGGATGACCATTCTACAAGATAAATTACATATTTTCCCTTGAAAAGTTCCATACAAGGTATTAGTAATAGTTGCACTTAATTCGTACTTATACTGTGCCAGAGACCAGTCTACAATTTTCTTTGTGATTAACTCATGTATTCCTCTAATGTACTTTGTGAATTTCATTTTAAAGATAAATAAAAGGAGCTAATTTTCTCCAAGTTCCTATGATTGGGAAATTATGAAGCTCACACTGAAATTCAGACCAGCGGAATTCAGAGACCAAGATTTTAAGTTCACTACCTCTCTATGATGATAAAATTGTCATAAAAACTATGCCCCTTAATCAGTATTGTGAATTTTCATACACAGATAGTTGTCCAAATTGATATTTCTTGGGGGAGAGAGGTGGTAAGAGCAATAGAAATTCCTATGTGACCATTATGGTTTAAAGATATATGTTTACATTAAGAGGTATGTATTAAGCTTTGTATTGTATAAACAGGCACCTTCTTTGTAGGTGACCACAAAACATTTTAAAAAACCAGAAATAGCATTGCTTAATTCAGTTTAAAATAGTTTAAAACATTGAAGCTGTGCAAGTCCTATTCTTTAACCATAACACAAGTTTGGAGTCACTGGAAAAATTTTAAATCCACTCAATTGTACAAAAGTAAATGCATTCTCAGAGAAAAGGAAAAAAAAGTAATTTTATTTATTTTTATTATTTTAAGAACAACTTCATATTTTTAATTTTTAAAAAGATTTTATTTATTTATTTGCCAGAAAGTGTGTGTGAACACAAGCAGGGGAGTGGCAAACAGAGGGAGAAGCAGACTCACTGCTGAGCAAGGAGCCCAATGTGGGACAGGATCCTAGGACCCTGACATCATGCCCTGAGCCAAAGGCAGACGCTCAACAAACAGAGCCACCCAGGCAGCCCTAAACAGTAATTTGAGACTATGTCAACATGAGCAAACATAACACTAAATATCAAAACTAATTAATGAATCAAAAAATTTTAAAGGAAAAATACCCAAAATTCAATAGTAGTTCCTATGGGTATAATATATAATTCTTAATTCGTTCACTTACTTCTGAAATATCCCATAGAGAGTCCTCTGATGGTTGTTTTAACTACTTGACTTTCCCAATAACGTTTAGACTCTCTAAACAATAATACACCTTTTTGTTTAGCATTTATTACAAATATAAAATAATCTCTAAGTCAGTTTCTTGAAATATTAGATCTAAGTATTAGATCTAAAATATAATATCTATGATTAAATAAAAATCCTTAATTTTCTCCTTTTGATGCAAAAACAAAGAAAAACAAAGCCCAGTCATCTTCTTTAGAGATCACCATAAATAATTACAAGTACACTATCACCAAGTATAGCTTACAACAAAAACAGAAAAATCATTCAGTCATATTTTGGAAGAGCTATTTAATTAAAGAAGAAGAAAAGAGTTGTTTTTAGTAATAAGCATAATAATATTTTAAAAAACTACATGTCAGGCATTTCCCTAAGTGTTTTACATAAAATACCTCATCTTCATTACAATTCTATGTTGGTAGAGTTCCCAAGTTATGAGACATGGAAACTGAAGCCTAGAGTTTATAACTTGTCTGAGAGTACAGCTACATATCTACATGGTTCTGGATTTGCCTGATTTTTGTGCTTGTACCACCCACAATTATTAACAGTACAAAGTTAAAGTAGAAGTTATAATTATTTGCACATTTTCAACCTAGAAAACGATTTAGAAGAGCAAGTGCTCTCCACAATATGGCTCCTTCTCTAGCTGTAATTCTTGTTCTCATACTTACGAGATACACAAAGCTCTGTCTTTTCCTTGTCACTATTCCCCTTAATAGGAACAACCCCAAAGAAGATTTAGAGAGATCTGCAGAGCATCTCATGCTCTTGGTAAGACTGGCCCATCCCCTGGCCTACATGCTGACTCTTTATAGACTGCTTAACAGATTAATCCTAAAAAGGAAGCTATAATTAGAATTGATTATACAATTTCCCTTAAGAAACTGTCAGTACTAATCTAATCATTTTATATAAAGCCTTGTTTATTTCAGAAACAACTAAAATCCCAGAACTTCTACAATCACCCATATGGCTCTATACATTCCCTAAATTGGACTCAATGTCCTACAATTTCCTGACTTCCCAAGCACAGCAACTGTACCTCTGTCGACAGAAAACTCCTTTTATCTTTACAAGTTCTTTCTTAGTGTTTGAATCTAATTCTCATTCTTCTGAACCCTGTAAATCCTCCACAGCTCCTGCTTTCCTTGCGGCACTCAGTTGGTGACTGGGTTTTGTTTATGTCATTTTTCTTTCCATCGTGTCACTTGCACAACATCTGTACACAGTTACGTGTCATCTCTGTAATCAGGGCCACTGGTTAAAGCATTTGGAATACCATCTCTGGATGTTATCATGTCCTATGGTGCCAAGAAGTTGACAATGAGACAAGAAAAGATGACAATGCAATAATCTTCAAGGGCTGAGGGACATAATGCACGAATGTGGATAGACCTCATATGCCTTGAAAGAGAATGGTAGGTAGCATAAGTCAAAGAGAAACGGGCGAGGTGCTGAGGGAGGGGGCACAGTGATCTGAGTGCACACAGAGGAGGAGACCTCTTCCCCTTGGTCAGAACCCATGTCAAGGCTTATGGAGGGATTCATTAGTGACTTTTTAAAAAAGATTTTATTTATTTATTTATTCAAGAGAGAGAACAAGCAAGATGAGGAGAAGATAGGAGGAAGCAGGCTCCCCACTAAGCAGGAACCCAGCATGGGGGCTCAATCCTGGGACTCCGGGATCATGACCTTAGCCAAAGGAAGACGCTTAACCAACTGAGCCACCCAGGTGCTGCTCTGCTAGTCATTTTTTACCACAGTGCTGTTATAGCTTTATATTTTATAAATTCTTCCAGGTTTCACAAGTAATCATATTTCTCTATTCAAGGAAACTGCTTATTTCTTTTATTTGTTTGAGAATTCTATTTTTGTTGTAATCCATGATAACTAACAGACATTTTGAAACCTTATATTTAAGTATTATTTTCCTTTATAATTTATTATGAAAGCATAACACTAATAAATTCCACTAGACTTGTATTCATTCCTTATCCCTTATGCAAACTTCACACAAGTTAACTGATTTAATTCATCAAGTATTTATGACTGCTTACCAGGTGTCAGACTCTTACTAGGTACTGTGAAAATAATGGAAAAACAGACCATGACTGATCCTTCAAATCATGGATTTAAGTACACTTTAAAAAAAGAGCTTTCAAGTAACTTTTATTTGTGAATTATACTCTGGAGCAGAGTCAGGGAAGTGGTACGATGAGATGAACTTTGCCTCAAATACTAGAGAGCGCAAAATTTTAAAAATAAGAAGCTGAATATTTGGTGCAATTTTTAAAGCCTCCTATCATTGCACTTCTAACCACAGTTGCAAGTTGTTCTAGGTCCTCGCCAACCCCCTTCATAGCCAGTGTAGCTGGAGTGAGACAAAAAGCTCGGGTAAAGAACAGGGCAGAAAGCCAATTGGGGACCCTTCATGCTTCAAAGAGTTATCCCTTCTCTTCACTATGCTGCAGATTTAATGGTAATAAAACCATTTCTTTACAGTTAAAACATGGCAAACCTACCCATTTTTCACTGCATTCGAAAATGATGGCCTTTATTGAAAAAATTCTGTATCATATACCTTCCTCAAATGATACAATTTATATATTAGAAGGAGCCTAGTAAGTTTCACTAAATAATTGCTAAGATAAGGACCAGAAAAAGGACAGAACTTTGTTTTATAATCCCAAATCTAATATTTTGATATGACATTTTTACTACAAAAAAAAAAAAAAAACAAACAAACCCCTTCTTTTACCTAGCATCTAGACACAAATATCATCATGACAATACTTTAGTATAGGATACTTTTATTTGGGAATCTCTTTCAGACCACTTCAGGATACATTGGAAAGGTTATTGATTTGGCAGTGATGCTGTCAAAGAATTTGAGTGCAATAATAACAGCATTATCTATAAAAGCAGACTATAAAAATCACTGATAAATTTACTGAAAAATTTACGAAAATGAAGATCATTAGTAACTTGAACACATTTACCACTAAGTATGCAACAATTAGTTCATGGGTAGGTAATTTATAACATGTTAACTTCCAAAGTTTGTTTGTTTTAATAAGTTATGGAGACATTATGTAGAATGTCTTCATAGAGACATTTTCTTCATAGAGAAGAAGGGAGGAGATAGCTAGAATCTAAACAACGGTAAGTAGTAGATTTGAAGCCTTTTCAAATATAACTGAGTGATTTGGGAAATATATTTTACCTCTCTGATCTTTAGTTTTCTCATTTGTAAAATGATGAAAATATGTACATCATAGTATTGCTGAAGGATCAAATGGGATAATATGGATAACTATACAATGCGTGTGAAAATACTTTATGTACTTATAAACCACTACTAAACAAGCATTGTTTGTTATTACTTAAAACTTCAATAATGTTTCAGAAATACTTTTACCAACGGCAAATAGGTTAAATTGCTGATCCAAATTTTTACTCCTTATCTATAGGTTTGTCATTTAAAATATTTTCAGCCAATAGTAGTTAAGCAGAGGTAACAGAATACCACTTCCAAGGCTGGTCTTTAAGAAGCATCATGGGTTTCTACTCTTTCTCTTCTACCACTGTCACCATCATGAGAAGAGAAAGCTTTGGTTTGCCTTCTGGCCCAAGAAGAGTTAGAGAATTAAAGATAAATTCTAGGTTGTAGTCTAAACAGTTATTATAAGGAGATTGGGGGGCACCTGGGTGGCTCAGTGGGTTAAAGCCTCTGCCTTTGGCTCAGGTCATGATCCCAGGGGGGCTCTCTTCTCAGCGGGAAGCCTGCTTACTCCTCTCTCTGCCTGCTTCTTTGCCTACTTGTGATCTCTGTCTGTCAAATAAATAAATAAAATCTTTGAAAAAAAAAAAAAGGAGCTTGGTCCTTAGTGCCTAAAAACTTAGGCTCAGATACTATCTCTGACACTGTTTCACTCAGTAATTTGTGGCATATCATTTAAAAATCATGAACTAGGGCACCTGGGTGGCTCAGTTGGTTGAGCGACTGCCTTCAGCTCAGGTCATGATCCTGGAGTTTTGGGATCGAGCTCCACATTGGGCTGCCAGCTCTGCAGGGAGTCTGCTTCTCCCTCGGACCCTCTCCCCTCTCATGCTCTCTCTCTCTCTCTCTCTCTCTCTCTCACACACACACACACACACACACACACACTCTCTCTCTCTCTCTCTCAAATAAATAAAATCTTTAAAAAATAAATGAATAAAAATCATGTGCTAGACTTCTTTTCATGTACAAAACAATTAATACAACTTTTACAAAAGATCGTGCATATATACAAATCTTTACACAGATGATAAAATATCTCTGAATCAATTATCTCATCGGTAGATTACAATCTTTAGCAATCTATCAGTGAGAATTAATTTGAAGGTACTTTATAATGGAAAGCATTTCACAAATATAATTCAGCTTTGTTATTTTGTTATCATGTAAGCATATTATAACCTGCATATTTTCAAAGAATGAGGATAAGGAATAAAGAAGCAGTACTAAATTATGGAATTGAAACAGAATTTGTCAATGCTTCTGATCATACTTGCAATAAAATCTAAACTCCGTAGATAACTTAGAGAATTTTATATAATGTGACCCTAGCCCTCCCTATTTTTCAGTTTCTCTCTTGCTCACTACCCTTTAGCAAAACTAGTCTCCAGGAGGTCTAAATTATGCTGATTTTATTTCTGCTTTAGGAGCTTGTACCAACATTTCTTCTGTCTTTATGAGCTGAATCTGAATCCCGGTCATGTAGATATTAGGCCTTCCCTAATCGCCTTGTCTAAAGTAGCATCCAACAACTCTATCAAACCACTTTACTTTAATCCTTCATTGAATACTCATAACCACCTGCTATTTTCTTGTATCTTCATTTCTCCCCTTATTTATTGTTAACCTCATCTCTCTACAGTTCATTTCCATGAGTGCAAGCACCTTGCCTTTGTTCGTCATCATGATATTCCTAGTAATTAGAATGGTGTCTGACAAAGAGTTGGTTCTTAACACATGTTTGTTAAATGATCAGAGAACATTTCCAAGCTGAATACTTCTTTTAATGTTGGAGAATAGTTTCAGAGAGGTGCACTGTTTACTCAAGACACACAGCCAGTTTATTGGATCTGGGTTCCATTTCCTCTCTACTTTACCATGCTAATTTGGACTAACTCTTTTATTGATTTTATTAACACAAGTCACAATTTTATGTTAACAGCAAACAACATAAATCTGTTATATTTCGATGAAGTTGAGAAATATTTCCAGAATTGTAAGAAAAGAGCAGGCATCCTGCTGACCAAATAAAAATAAATTGCTGACAAGATGATCTGGATCAATCATCCCCTCAAGTAACAGAAGCAAAAGGCATATGTATAAAAGAAATGCTTTCAATCAGAAGAATCCTGAAGGCACCTAAAACTCCAGATGGGGAAGTGACATTGGAAGGAGTTAGATCAAAAGCCTTATAGGTTTTTATGATTACAAAGTGTTGTTTCTAGTAGTTTCAACACAAGCACTAAAAAACTGAACAAAGAATGGTCACAGTGTCTGATGGATATTTAAAGACAAGATGAAAGTCCATAATAAAAAATAATTGACTAAATGGCTAAGAAAAACAATCATCTGTCATGTTAGAAAGAACCAAAAGCAAGTACTTATCCACTCACTTTTAGTGGAAGAGAAAAAAATGGAAGATTACCAATTGTTAAAACATTTTAAGTTAAATCTGGTAAGAGTATCAAACATTTACACATTTACTAGTTTATAAAAATAAGTTATTTTCTTCCTCAACTTTAATACTGTACCCTTTGTAAAAATATATTTTTAATCCCTTTTAAAGATGGGGCATTTACTTCAGCTCTGATATATAAAGAGTTTGGAAGTTAACACACCTGTTGGTAAAATGAGAAAAACCTGGACAAACAAACAGACAAAAATCAATGACTTTTCTTGGACCCATTAGAGAACTGAAGTCACAGAGCAAACAGCCACCATGAAATCTGGATGGATAAGTTCATCCACAGTGGTAAAAATCCAAGATTTGCTTACCTGAAACAGAAGCTGTTGGGCACCGTGAGCTGGAAGGAATGGTAAGAAATTATTTAATTATTAATTTTTACTAATTCTCAAAGGCTGAGTATAGACTAGAGCAACAGTCATTGTGGGACCCCACTTTTTCATTAGTTCCTCCAGGAACTCCACTGGGTTCTCATGGCCAGGATTCAACAATGATCCTCCTTGTGACCATGGCAGTGGAAAGATAAGAGGAACTCTGTGAAACCCTCCCAGATCCTTCTCCTTGATAAAGCCCTACACTTCCAAGGGAAAGGATGTTACCAACTGGCAATATTGTACTCTTATCCCAGCTAGGGTAAAAGCAATCCACTCTAGCCTGCTATAGCCTTCCTGACTCAACTAAGGGGAAAAAATCCATAGTCAACACAGCCAACATTGGAGTAAATAGATTGAGAATGTTGCAGCTAAGGAGAAGAGTAATGAGAAGAGCGGGAAAAGCTAGCTTCCTGTAGAGGAGACAGAAACACTTGTAAAGGCTATACTCCTGAAGCACAGGATCAGTAAGGGACTATGACTTAATAAGATGATTATAGAAGACCCCTTTCCCCCTTTTGCTACCATACCAACAGTATAATAGTAATGGATTATAACTGCAAGATCCAGGCCCTTCTAAAGAGCAATACAAAGCAAAGCCCCAAAGCCAGGAAGGGAGACCAAAATAAAGACACAAGAGGAAATTAAAGTCTCTGCTACCTATAACTACAACAAACATTGGACACATCCCAACTCTTAGCCAGATGAACATAAATTCTCATGTTGAATGTCTATTCACCTGTTACCCAATCAATACCTGTCCAACTTTCAACAACAACAACAACAACAAAAAATTGGAAAACATGTCAAAAGTCAAGAAACAACAAATTCTGAAGAGACAAAGCAATCATCAGAACCAGATTCAGCTATGTCATGGGTATTGTATTTACCAGACAGGGACTTTATAATAATTATGGTTAGTATGTTTAGGGTCTAAAGGCAAAGTAGACAACACACATGACCAGATGGATAATGGAAGCCAGAAGATGGACATGAAAAGAATTAGTCAAAAGGAAATTCTGTATATCAAAAATATAGTAACGGAAATGAATAATGCTTTTGACAGGTTCATTAGTAGACTCAACAGAGCTGAGGAAAGAATGAAGGAGCTCAAAGATAAGGTGAATAAAAACTTCCCAACCTGAAACAAAGAAAAAAAAAGATTAAAAAACAAAAACATTAAATAACCTTATCAATAGCATACAAAAGTAAGTAGTTAAATTTTTTAATTCAATTCCTCAGTAATCAAAACCTACTACCTATTTTTACCTTTATTTATTTTACTATGGTAAGAATCATTACCTATCAAAAATAAACATAATGAAATATAATATTTGAAAGAATAATTTACCTGAACATTAGGTAATCATCCATAATTTAAAAACAAATCCATGGTTTCACCAGCATAGAGATTCTAATAAAATATTAGTGATGCAAATGGTAAGAAATTTAATTTGATTTGTATTTTCTCAGATTCATATTATTATAAATTTTATTAAGCAAGAAATTACACAAACAAAGAGACTGCCTTGCTTGTGGAAGGTCCTGCATGAATATCTGTTTTTTTTCTTCATTTTTAAATTTAAATTAAACTTAGTTAAATACAGTGTTTTATTAGTTTCAGTAGTAGAATTTAGTGATTCATAGTTACATAGAACACCCAGTGCTCATTACATCAAGTACCCTCCTTAATGCCCATCACCAGATTACCTAATCCCCCACCCATCTTCCCTCCAGCAACACTCATTTTACTTCCTATACTGAAAAGTCTCTTACGATTTGCATCCTTCTCTTTTTACCTTATTTTATTTTTCCTTCCCTTCCCCTATGTTCATCCGTTTTGTTTCTTAAATTCCACATGTGAGTGAAACCATATGGTATTTGTCTTTCTCTAACTTATTTCACTTAGCATAATACCCTCTAGTTCCATCCACATCATTGCAAGTGGCAACATTTCAGTCTTTTTGATGGCTGAGTAATATTCTTGTGTGTGTGTGTGTGTGTGTGTGTGTGTGTATGTGTGTGTACCACATCTTTATCCACTCATTTGTCAGTGGACATCTGGACTCTTTTCATATTTTGACCATTATGGACATATGGTTAATAAATGAATATAATAACAGTGTGGAAAGTAAAGAAAATAGAGCCATTATTCAGCTATTTTTTTCTCATTTTATTTTCCTTTTAAAGAAATTTTATTTCTTGAAATAAAATTTAAAGAAGATAGAGAGAGAGTGAGCACATGCAGGGGGAGCAGCAGAGGGACAGGGAGAAGCAGGTTCCATGCAGGGAGCCTGAAGAGGCTCAATCCCAGGACCCCAGGATCATGACCAGAGCTGAAGGCAGATGCTTAACTGACTGAACCATGCAGGCTCCTCTTTTTTCCTCATTTTAATTTCAGTCAACAAATAGTTACTTCATACCTGCTGTGAATCAGAGGTTCTGCAATTTGCTGATTTAACAAAAACTATAGATTAACACAGATAAAAAGTCATATACCTGCCTTTGAATTTGTTATAGTCAAGTAAGAGGGAACATAATTGGATGGCTGGTGATGTACTTCCTTTTAAGGTACATAATAAGGCAGTTTCTGAAATGCGGGGGGAAATCCTGTAAACTGAAATCAACTGTATTATTGCTGTAGTGACCCTAGTAGGGACAGGTAACAATCCACAAAGATGGAATATTCTCTATATTCCAGGCTCTCAGTTTCCTTTGAAAACTTTGTATTTATGAAATTTACCAGGGATCCAGATGGCAAAGGAGAAGTGGAATTTGTTGAATCCCAAGTCCTATCAAAAAACAAAGAGTAGGTTTGGAACTGAGACATGATAGCTTAAAAACTATCACGGTCCAACTCTTTAATGACTGTTTAGCATCTACACATGCCCTTCTATTATATTTGGCCTTATAAACAAAACAAAACAAAAATGCTTGTTCTTAACCACACTTTGAACCCTTCATTCAAAGATGCCATCATCCTCTTTCAAAGTACAGATATTTAACATATCCATCTCTGGGTGACATACAAAACATCCATCTCTAAATGATGTTAACTGCTCCTTAAAATAGTAACAGTCTGTCCTACTGTAGGTAACCTAAGCACTAAAATAAAAAATTAAACACCAACAACAAACTTTACACAAAATAATGAGAGAGAGGGAAGCAGGAAGGGAGGATTGGATGGAGAGGGGAGAGAGGAAATGGAAAAAAGATGAAGACAAATGGTAATAAATATCTAAAATATTGTAATTTATATATACAAATAAATATCTATTTATTATTAACAAATAAATATCTAACAGTGCTAAAATTCTCATTACTTAACATGTCACAAAATTGTTGTTTTTATCCATTTTCCCTCACTCAGAACTTCAGCTGATCAAGATCTGTACCTCCTGGAGCAATTTATGCCATTATTACTGTATGTTTTGTATATTCGGTGGTTTGACTTCCTATGCAATTTTAAATATTCGATATAGAAGTAGTTGAAGGTGACTAAGAGAAGCCCTAAATTTCAAACCTTGTTTTTCCTTCTACCACATGTTGAGTGGTTGAGGAGATGCCTGTTCAATTAGATGGAATTTACTTTTTAACTTTTCTCATTCTTATTCAATAGTTCCAAAGTTACACTTAGAGAAAAAAAAAATTTATATATACACATATATATTTAATATATAAATATATATTTTTAAGCCAGTTAGTAATGAATAATACAGCAAGTACAAATCTTTCCTCTTTCTAATCAAATACAGCAACTTTTTTTCTTATATTTATTGAAATGCTGTTTGTTTACATAAACTGAGACCATGTTACACCTTTTCTACTTCTATTCCAGGAAAGTAACCACTAAACTGCTGATGCACTCTTTTTCTTTTCCTTCTTTTTAAACATGTTTTTATGTGACAGGTCAAGACTCTAGGTTATAGAACAAGATCCCAAAGAAATGAAAAAATGAAGTATATATGGTATCAGCGGCCTCCTGAGGCTTTTCAGAATTAAGGTCAACCCAAAATTCCCATCTGTATTTATTACCACCATCACTGTTGTTAAAACAAGCCCACAATATGCTTGCTTCTCTTCCTCACTGCCCCAGAGAGATTGCTATCACTGCACTTTCTATTCCCTCCCTCCACATAGCATTATGACTTTGAGGTCCTAAAAGAAGGTGATTTACTCCTCTCAACACCCTAGAAAATTGCAATAGGCTGTACTATTGGAGCCAATCTCAAAGAACAAAGGACCATCATGTTTTCTACTGGCTGCCTCTACACCATGCAACAGTAAATCACCGTAAACAAGATGAGTAGCAACCCCTGAAGGATACTCATGTAAACATGCAGGGAGAAAAATGAAAGAAAATATACCCAAGGGCAGAAATTAAATATATGTATTTTTGACCTATATCTTATAAATGCCTCGTAAGTTTCTTGGTAAGATGTATGGATTCAATGAACAGTTATTGATAATAGTGGAGTTGAAATATTATAGGGTGAAGCCACTAAGTTAATCTTTTCTAATAATCTCTTTCCTTTATGTGTGGTGGGTAAGTGGGAAGGGAAAGCTGAGATATAAAATCGAGCAAGGGTATGATCTTCTGTGATATCCACACTAAAACTTATATTGGATCCCTTCAAACTGTACCTAGTGTCAACTTGCTCCATATTTTTATATATATATTAGAAACAAGTCATATAAAAAGAATTATGAAAAATGTGTACCTTTTATCTATGATGGAGTTTTCACAATTATTTTACATAAAAATTATTGATATCAGCTTAGGTTCATGATGAAGAAAACATTCTGGCATCTGTAAACACTTTGATTTTTGTAATGCAAATTAATAATCATATATGAAGTGAGAATTCACACATTTCTCATAAAGCTTTTAGCCAGTAATGGCTTTGGGTTGATTGCTCTAAGAATAAGGAAGTGTGAAAGTAGTTCAGAAAGCACATCAGTTGCTTGCTTCTTATCCTTTCTTGAATAACCTCATTGAAGACATTTTTCAAGAAATTTACTCCAATTAGTGGAAAAGAAAGTACACATTAATTGATGTATCAAGATAGTAATTTTTTAAATTTTTTTCAAGGGAATTTATTTGATAAAATTATAAACATATACACATGCTATATCTGTTGCACTACCAAATTCATGCCTGCCCAGCTTGTTGTGTTCTTTATTTTCTAGATGTAAATAGTGTCTGTTGTTTTAACCCTCCATAAACATTAAGTAAGGTGGCTTTTTAATAAAAGCCTTTTAAAATTAGGTTTGTTCAGAACTTTGAACAATATTCCTTGTTGCTTTTCACCAGGCATTTCTGGTTCTCTTTCTAGGCCAACAGTAGAGTTGCACTTTCCTGTCCCCATACAATTTTGGACTGACATAATGGAGCAAAAGTGGCTTGAGTTACTCCTGGGCAGGACCTTTAAGAACCAGTGTATAGGGGCGCCTGGGTGGCTCAGTGGGTTAAGCCTCTGCCTTCGGCTCAGGTCATGATCTCAGGGTCCTGGGATCGAGCCCCACATCGGGCTCTCTGCTCAGCGGGGAGCCTGCATCCTCCTCTCTCTCTGCCTGTCTCTCTGCCCTACTTGTGATCTCTGTCAAATAAATAAATAAAATATTAAAAAAAAAAAAAAAAGAACCAGGGTATAATTGTGTGATTCTGTACTTCCCTTTTTCTAGATGCAACCCCTTATTGCATAGGTCCTTTTGGAAGTGCAGAGCAAAAAATCCTGACAACGTGTTTGGGAAGAAATGATTAACAGGAAATAAATTTTGGTTGTATTTAGACACAGAAATTTGAAGGCTATTTTTTTCTAAAGAAGAATGTATAAACTAACTTATCCTAACAGGCACATGGAAAAATACCCTTTTCTTGTTTTCTTTGAAAAATTGTCGACATTAATGTGTAACTGCCATTTCTGTACTATGTAGCCTAAGCTCTGATTAGGGAATAGGTATAAGGGATGAGCAAGAAATGAAGGAACAGTGAGGGGGAGTGGGTTAAGAGAAGAGAGAGACATTGGGAAAAATAAAGAAGTGGTGTATTATTTTAACAACTCTAGAAAGTTAGTAAGAGCTTATGTTATCTACTGTAATTTTTATGACTAAAAAAGCCTAATATAATATTCATCTATCAACTCTAATATCCTCTCATCCCTGATGCACTTTTCTCATGATTCTTGCCCCTGTGGATGTTTGTGAACATTTTTAAAATACTTCCATCTAATGACAGTGAGGAATTAAATTCAGTTAACACTTTACTTTGTGACATATATCTCAGACATCCAAACCACATGTTTATGAGTGTTTATAAAGTTAACTAGGTATATGGAATGCAGTGTCTTCTCAGGAGAAAGGACTCATGTTTATTTTGGATTTTTTTTTTTTTTAAGATTTTATTTATTTGTTAGAGAGAGAGAGAGAGCACGTGGGAGCACAGGCAGACAGAGTGTCAGGCAGAGGTAGAGGGAGAAGCAGGCTCCCTGCCGAGCAAGGAGCCTGATGTGGGACCCGATCCCAGGACCCTGGCATCATGACCCGAGCCGAAGGCAGCCACTTAACCAACTGAGCCACCCAGGCGTCCCTTTATTTTGGATTTTATATCAACTTCCATTCTCCAAGGAGAGGAGGAGAGAATTTGCTAGATTCTAACAAATATTAAAGCAGTGCCAATAGGAGAATAAGAGTCAAGTTGGAAAGAGATTTTTGCTGAAGCTGAATTTAGCATAGATTTGTTGGATTTAAGAAATAGGGGACTAGCAACAAAATAAACCAAGGATTATAAAGAATATTACATATGGTAATTGCTGTAATATAGCAGGACTCCGGCAGCATCCTTCATCTCCTTTCATTAGATGTCTTTTCTCAGATCTGCCACTGCTAAAAGGCCACAGGAATGGCTGTTCTTACATAGCTTCTCCATGTCTCAGATTCAGTCACTGCAATTTGTCCACAATGTGTCTAGTAAGGATATTTAGTTTCTAGTTCTTTTCCTTAAGATACTGGTTTTAGTTTTCAAACTCACTGAGTAAATAAGTTACCAATTGAAATAAATATTCTTCTTATAATTGCAATATATATTAAATTAAATTATGCAATTAAATTATATAATTGTAATTACATTATTGTAATAATTACAACATTATAATTATATAATTACAATATTATTCTTAAAATGAAAGGCAATCAATGATGAAGGTCAAAAGAGCAGTCTCTTAACCGTATTACAACCGTATTTGAATGCCAGCCTTACCACATAAAAATGTCTGCACTTTGAACAAAGGTTTAGGCTTTTTAAGTTTCAGTTAAATTATCTTTAGGATGATGATGAAAATAATAATGATATTAGTATCTACTGCATGTATTTTGTCAGTAATAGATAAGATATTACAGATAGAACTAGGGTTGTCAGATACAACAGTTAATGGCTGTTAAGTTTGAATTTCAAATAAGTAACAAATAATATTTTAGTACAAATATGTCCCAAATACTTGAACATATATGTTTTTATTTGCTAAGTTTGGGAACCATATACATAACCTCACCACAGTTTGTGACATATGATGTCAACAAAGTGATAACTGTTACTGTTATGATGATGATGATGTCGATCCCTTGGTGTGTGCCTTGAGTTTTAAATTTTAAAACAACTATGATTCAGTATTACCAGAAAGATAATCAACTAATCTTCTAAGGCAAATTTAAATCTCATTTCTTTCCACCTTTGTCTTTACTATCTATTTGTTCTTTATAGTTTGCTCAGAAGGTATCTTCTTCATTTAATACCATCTCTGTCAGATCAAATTTTAATGTGCCCCATGACCCTGCTCTCTGCCATTCATTCAGACCCTTGTCTGATTCCTCTACTTTTAAATGTGGTGGGACTCATGACTTCCTCCTAACCAATAGAATATGGTAAAGATAAAATGTACATGATAATGTTTATTTGATTGTGTGATTATAGTACCTAAGATTGTAATGCTCACCGGCTGGAGTCTCTTTCTCTTATTGGCTTTGAGGAACATGTTGAAGCTCCCCGTATTGCAAGGAACTGTAGGCAACTTCTAGGAGGTGGGGATGGTATCCAGTTAACAACCATCAAGAAACCAAAGACCCTAGTCTTATAACCAAATGGAACTGAATTCTGTCAGAAACCTGACTATTCTTCCTTGGTTCTTTCCTGTGTAAGGATCAGATGCAGCCCTAGCCAGCATCTTGACTGTAGCCTTGTGAATTCTTAAACAGAAGACCCAGCTAAGCCATGGCCAGATTTCTGTTTCATAAAAACTATGAGATATTAAATATATTTTGTTTCCAGCTACTGTATTTGTGGTAATTACTACTTAGCAGACCTACATAACTAGATAGCAATTCACGATCTTCCTCTTACTTTAGTGTTTCGCTAATCTGAAAGACCATACTCAAATGCAAACAGTTAAATGCCTTGGTGATGTTTTGTGTTAAACAAGGAATCAACTATTCTTTTGTTCTTAGATGGCATTTGAAACATATCATTCTAGCATTTATTCCATCAATTTTTGTTTTTGTGTTCACATATTATATAATCTTATCCATAAAATAGGAAGGCTAGCATATATTTTTCTGAGTATTGTGAGATGTGGCTATTTAATATCAGCCAAAAATCAATAAATGACAATGTCTTTCTGTATCTTATATGAATTCTTTGAGGTTAGGGACTTCTGTTATGCTTGTCTTTATATCCCTAGATCATTGTACATATTAGGTACTTAAAGTATACAACTTTAATGAAAAGTAAATCTCATTGGTTAATAACTTACTTGGTAAACCTTACAAATTGTTCATATTTTTTACCAAATATTTTCATAATTTTCCTAGTCACACATTTCCTAACCATGAATGTGTAAGAAATACAGACTTTTATATGGGGGTGGGGAGTGTTAAATACATTGCCAATTCCAGATTATTGGCTATTCTATAAATATATTTCAGTAATATTTGTATTAAATTGAAAAAAATTATGACCTTATACAGTAGGCTAAAGTCTTTATATGACTATCCACATGGATGAAGAATGAAATACATACCCATTTTGCAAACTTGAACGTACACAGAATGTATCAGTAGAAAGGAGATGGGTTAAAAGTGGCATGCCTTCTGAACTCTGTCTTTTTTGACTTACTTCATTTCATGCATTGAATTCTTTAGTAGTTGAATATTAATAAATGCTAGCTTCTAGTGAGGGGTTAATTGGGAATTTATGGTCATTCTTGCAGGGAAAAAAACAAAGAAAATTTTTAAAATCTAATGAAAGTGCTGAGAAGGATTAAGTAGCAAATATTGCAGAATACCAAATATATAAAAGTTGTGGAAGCTCCAACTACAATATGGATGGCTATTTTAGTCATAAAATTCAAAAGTGACATAAATCACCACTATTAAATACATCATTGGTAACATGACTAAGCATCATATTTTTAGGTCCCTAGTTAAAAATTCTTTCCAGCGTCTAGAAATATTACCATCTTTAATAGCTAAGCCTTTGACATGACAAATGCAATGATGACACCATATTTTAACAGATGGCTTGGGATAGTAATCTTTGAGATGAAGAAGTAGTTTATCTCTACTGCTGTTTTTCTTATCATTTTTTTTCAAAATGAACTAGAGTATTCATAGCCATTCTGATCAGCCTCTTTTTTTTTTCCTTCAATGCAATCATCAAATACATTATGTGTACTGCCATTCCAATCTCATTGGGTTCATTTTGTATGACTCTGAATTTTTGGTTCAAATTCTTTTATTGAAATCAGCAGTCTTGTCATTTCATTTCATTCAAGAATAAAAAGACCATCATTTTACAGAGTTGGCAGCTTTTCTGCTTCAGAGATTCTATAATTTAGTTGGCTACTCTAATAGGGTTATATTTCATGTATGCTGAATACACCCTTTATGCTTGTGTTACTCCTTAGAGAACTCGCAGACAAAATAAAGTAGCTTATTGCATAAGAGATGGCAATTGCATTGACCATTAACCTCAATAACTTGCAAAGGCTAGAGAGAAGCTTATAAAACACTTTGTAGTCAAGTTTAAAGTGGTACAAGATGTTTGCTCAAGCTGAAACACTGATATATAAAGGAAAGTCTTATATTCTCTCTTCTAGGAGCGGATCTATCATTTCAAACTCAAGTGTATTCTGTATGTGTGTATAGGAAAGGGAAAAGTTTGCCGAGAGTTACCTAAGGGATTTTGGCTTACACATTTAACTGCAGTGTATGTAGACAATATTTATTCACATAATGCAATATTATATTAAATTTTCAGAGTTCTAATTAAGATGCAAATAAATTTTATACAAATATTAAATTCCCTCTTTTAAGTTTTCATGCAACTATATTAAAAATGCACAGAAACATCCATTCTTTATGTAACTGGAAAATCAGATAATTATCACCAAATAGATATATTATTTATACTTGTTCAGTGTAAAATAAGAAACCATTTAAATTATAATTTTCTTTAGACCCCTAATACCCATTTAATTTCTGCTTTGCAAGCAAAGGCATGTATTATCTTCCAATTGCTTTATGAGAAAAAATAATTGAAATTATAATTTCTTTAATTACACCATTTTCTGAGCATAGTACATATGGATATTAACCTAGTATTTACTTTTGGAACTATGTTAAAATAGCTTTAAAGCAAAACCTAGATAAGACTTTAAACAATAATTTAAAAATAAACTATTAGAAAAAGTAGATTTTTTTTTAAAGATTTTATTTATTTATTCGACAGACAGAGATCACAAGTAGGCAGAGAGGCAGGCAGAAAGAGAGGGAGGGAGCAGGCTCCCTGCCTAGCAGAGAGCCCGATGCGGGGCTCGATCCCAGGACTCTGAGACCACGACCCGAGCCGAAGGCAGAGGCTTTAACCACTGAGCCACCCAGGCGCCCCAGAAAAAGTAGATTTAATAAGAAATAAGTAGTTTATAAATGAAGACTGTTAGCCAAAAGAAAACAAGAAACCATGCACTTTCTTTTTTAGTTACTAATCAGGTTATGTTCAAAGAAATAGGAACTAGGTAATAATCTGATAGTGTCTTCAGCAACATTTGGATTCTCTTATGTTCAAAATGCACAGAACCATTTATATAATAGACAATTTATACTACACTTTAGAAGAAGAAAATTTTGAATTTCGCAATGAGAAAAATGTAAAAGTACAGAAAGTGGAATAAATAAATTTATAAATAAATAAATATTTTTTTGTACTCTCTTAATGTATAAGTCCCAAATCTGAGTTACTGCAAAAAATTCTGAATAAAATGTGACATATAACAAAAGAGGGAGCAAGACACCAAAATGAAAAAGTAAGGTTATAGCTGCCTTAAGGACATTTTAAAAAGAACTGTGGTTTTTAAAGGCTGCTTCTAAGAAAAGAGCTTTGGTTTTTAAAGGCTGCTTTGTGAATAAAGGATAAGACTTTGAAGCTAACAAAGGTTTCGAGTTTGGAATTCAGAACTTTGCATGAAGTTAATTGGCTCAAAGGTCTCTATCATAAATGAATGAGTGGACTATGAGATCCATTCAGTTATTAAAAAGGTGGACTATATAATCCACTCAATTATCAAAAAGGAAATGACAAAAAAAGAAACTGTCACTCCAGGCTTACCTCTATTGGGGGGGCGGGTGGAGAGTACCTATGAGATATAATCCTCCTTTATCTGGCTTTGAAGATTTAATGTGTACTATCAGTATTGCAGAGGGAAATCCTAAGCAAAAGAAATAATTCAATGTATACTAATATCCATTGAAAGGTAAGCTCCATGATGACAAGACTTTTTGATGGTTATTGATATTTATTGATATATCCTCACAACATAAAACATTCCCTGCCACATGGCAGGCACTCAATAAATATTTGATAAATAAATGAATGAACTTAGCTATAACTTAGGAAGGTAGAGAGTGGAAAACTAAGCATATTTTTAGAAGAACACAGTCTTAACAAAACCTCTTGTGATTCTCCCAGAGAAAGCACCAGGAAATATCTTTAAATCTAAAAATTCATTTTTTATTATGTTATGTTAGTCACCATACAGTATATTCATTAGTTTTTGATGTGGTGTTCAATGAACGTTATTTACTTATAACACCCAGGGCTCATTACATGTGTCCTTCTTAATACCCATCACCCAGCTACACCACCCCTTCACCTCCCTCCCCTCTGAAACCCTCAGATTATTTCTGGGAGTCCATAGTCTCTACTGGTTTGTCTCCGCCCACCCCGATTCCACCCCTCCTTCAGTTTTCCCTCCCTTCCCCTAATGTCCTCCATGCTATTCCTTATGTTCCACATATGAGTGAAACCATATGGTAATTGTCTTTCTCTGCTTGACTTATTTCACTTAGCATAATCCCCTCCAGTTCCATCCATGTCAATGCACATGGTGGGTATTCATCCTTTCTGATGGCTGAGTAATATTCCTTTGTATATATGAACCACATCTTCTTTATCCATTCATCTGTTGAAGGGCATCTTGGGCTCCTTCCACAGTTAGCTATCGTGGATGTTGCTGCTATGAACATTGGGGTGCGTGTGCCTCTTATTTTCACTACATGTATATCTTTGGGGTAAACACCCAGTAGTGCAATTGCTGGGTAAAACAAGGAAAGATAATTTTCTAGTATTCAGGATTAATTTTTTAAATGTTAGATAATAGAATTATTAGATAATAAAATAAGCATGTTGAGATGCTTAAAATTATGAAAGATGGTATTAAAATGTAAGAAAGAAATATCTAAACAAAAGAAAACTAGAAAACAAATTCTAGAAACTAATATGTATAGAAACTAATATATATGCATAGATACATGTATATTATCTATGTATATGAATCTATGCATATATATTAGTTTCTATATATATTAGTTTCTATATATATTTATATATGCATATATATTAGTTTCTATACATAATATACACATATATTAGTTTATATATATATATATGCATATATATTTATAGTCCTTGCAATCAAAACTAGAAAAAGTTCAAGTAATGATAATATGAAACAATACTCTTGCTAAGAACAAGGAAATGAGCTTGATGAAGGACTAAAAACTTGTCAGGAGGAGGGTATCATAGATCTACCAAATCAGTGAAAAATTAAAAGCCACTTCAGTTCAAGATCAGACATGGAAACAGTTTGGAAGTCATCACTCCCACTCGTATAAGAAAAAGCTGAAATGTTGAAAATCAATGATTTTATAGCACCCATTTTATTATAACACTCTGAGAGCAAATCACCATCCATGAAATCTCTAGAAAGCAGCAAATAATAGAATAATAGTAGAGATTGCTTACCTGGAGCAGAACCTACTGAAGCCATAAACTGATAGCAAATTAAATGATAATTGGACAGGGTGCTGGAGGTGAGTATGCACTAGCATGAAAATGAGAACTCTTGGAGGCCTTAATTTGGGGTAAGAGGTGGTAAGCTTCTTGGGTTCTACTTCCAGGAACTTGACCATATTCTCATGGTGAAAAGTAGACAAAGATCCCCTCTTAGTCCCAGCAGGAAAAGGGAAAGAGTAACTATTGTGAACTGTGCCTGAGTATCTCCAGAAAACAAGCCTACTATTGAGAGTAAAAGACCTTCATAGAGTCAGTCCCCATCTGGGGAATGAGGATTTCCCTTATTCACACCCTCTCTGGACTTTTTGTCTCATCTCAGGTTGAGGGAGTGGAAGGCTATAAAACAACTTGTGAAAGTCATAGCCCAGCTACACAGGGCTGCTAAAAGAGTGAGATTTGCTCAAAAGGTTCACTGCTTCCCCTCCCACACAGTTTACCACCACTCTAACAGGACTCTAGAAGTAAAAATGGATTGCAGATGAGAAAGCTGCAAGACACAGACTCTCTGAGGAGGAAGATGTAGAAGGCCAAATGTCCAACACGAAAGACGAAACAATTACTCCAGGAAAATTTAAAACTATTGTTCTTATTGCTACAGAAAAAAAAAAAAAATCAAACATCACTCCAACTCCTAATCAGATTAACATAAACCCTCACATTTAAGGCCTTGTTTACCTCGCTTCTTATTACCCAGTACATCATGTCCAGCTTTCAGCAATAACAAAAAGACAGACAGACCTGTAAGGAATTCTAAAAGCCAGGATAACTCACAGACTGAAGAGACAAAGCAAGCTTCAAAACTGGATAAAAATGTGATACAAATGTTAGAATTAACAGACAAGAAATTTAAAGTTACTATATAGCTAGTATAGTAAGAGCTTTGATGGGAAAAAAAAAGACAACATGCAAGAAATGACTGGTAATGTATCAGGGAGATTAAAACTCTAAGAAAAGATCCAAAACATTATAACAGAAATGAAAAATGCAGTTTTGAAGTGTGCTAGTTTCCTTAGGCTACCATAACAAATTGCCAAGAACACGATTGCTTGAAACAGAAATTCTCTCATAGTTCAGGAGGCCAGATGTCCCCCTAAACAAAATCAGGGTTCAGGAGAGTTGGTTTCTTTTTGGAGACTGAGGAAGAAACTGTCTTGTGCTTCCCTGCTAGGTTTTGGAGGTTGCTAGAAATCTTTAGTATCTCTTAGAGTGTATGCAGATCTCTCCACTCTTAGCCTCAATCTTCACATGGTTTTATTGCGTGTGTGTCCCCATGTGCCCTTTTCTCTCTCTTATAAGGACATTCTTATTGGATCTAGGGCCCACCCTAATCTAATATGACTTTGTCTCCATCCTATCTGCAAAAGACCTACTTCCATATAAGATCATATTCTGAGGCTCCAGTTTGGAATGGTAAGTACATTGGACGTCTTTTCAAAAATCATTGCAAGCAAAAGTGAATGGAATGAAACATTTAAAGTGATGAAAGAAAGAAATCTTCAATATACAATTCTATATTCACCACTATTATCCTTCAAAAGTGACATTTTTTAGACAAGCAAAAGCTGAGGGAATTCAGTGTAAGTAGACCTATCATGCAAGAAATGTTAAAATAAGTTCTTCAAGAAGAAAAAAATAACATATGTAAGGAACTAGAAAAAACAAAATAGCCACATTATCTCTTCATCTTTGGAGATTAAACAATACACTTCTAAATAGCACATGAATTAATTCTGAAGGGAAACTAAAAAATATTTTCAGTGAAAATGAAAATATAATTTATCAAAACTTGTGGGATTCAGTAAAGACATGCTTAGAGGGAAATGTAGACCATTAAATAAATAAATATATAATGTTATATAAATTACAGAAATAATTATATAAATTATATAAATAATTACAGAAAGAAAGAAAGGAAGGAAAACAAGAAAAAATAGATAATAAATCATTGAAATTGTAATCAAGAAAACAAAAGAGAAAAAAGAAATCGAAAGCAGGTTCTTTGAAAAGATAAAATATTATTGATAAATCTCAGCATGGGAAAACTAAGGAAATAAGTGAAGATACAAATAACTAGTATTAGAAATGAAGAAGATATCTTCACTACTGATACCATGGCATTAAAAAGAATATGAAGAAATACTATTAATAATTATATGCTGGCAAGTTTGAAAACTTAAACTAAATGGATAAATTTCTTTTTTTTTAAAGATTTTATTTATTTATTTGACAGAGATCACAAGTAGGCAGAGAGGCAGGCAGAGAGAGAGAGGAAGGGAAGTAGGCTCCCTGCTGAGCAGAGAGCCCGATGTGGGGCTCAATTCCAGGATCCTGAGACCATTACCTGAGCTGAAGGCAGAGGCTTAACCCACTGAGCCACCCAGGCGCCCTAAATGGATAAATTTCTTGAAAGACACTCTCAAAACTCAAACAAGGAGAAACAGAAAATCCAAATAGTCCTATATATAGTAAATTGGCTGATCTTTATAATTAGTAAATTAAAAGAATACCAGACCCAGATGTTTTCACCAATTATTTCAAATTAAAAAAATTTTTTTTTCAATTCTCCACAATCTTTTTTTCAGAAAATAGTACCATAGAAAATATTTCCTAAGTCACTCCATGAAGCCACCATACCCTAATGCCAAAAATAGACAAAAACATTACAAGGGAATAAAGATCACTATTTTTCATAAAAATTGAGAAAATTTCTCAACAAATATTAGTTAACTCAATCAAAAATGTGTAAAAAGAAATACATGCCATGAACAAGTGTTTTGATTTTTTCATGTATGCAAGCTGGTTCAACTTTTTTTTTTTTTAAGATTTTTATTTATTTATTTGACAGAGATCACAAGTAGGCAGAGCAGGCAGAGAGGTGGGGGTGGGGGGGCAGGCTCCCTGCTGAGCAGAGAGCCTGATGCGGGGCTCAATCCCAGGACCCTGAGATCATGACCTGAGCCGAAGGCAGTGGCTTTAACCCACTGAGCCACCCAGGCGCCCCAAAGCTGGTTCAACATTTTAAAATCAATCAGTATAATCTGTCACATCAGTAGGCTACAGAAGAAAAATAATATGATCATATCAATTCATTCATTAAAATCTTCTAGCAAAAGTTAACGCCCATTCATGGTAGGAACTGTCAGCCAACTAGGAATAGGAAAGATTTCCTACTTGATAAAGAACGATTGTGTAAGAAACCTACACCTGTCATCAGACTTAACCCATAAGGAAAGGAACACTTTGGCCCTAAGACCAAAAATAAGGCAAGGATTTTTCCTCTTACCACTTCCATTTAACATCTTACTTGGAGTCCTAGGTAACTCAATGAGACAAAACATAGAAATAAAATGAATAAACACTTGGAAAAAAAATAAAATGTCTTTGTTTAGAGGTGACATGATTGGTCTGTTTTGAAAATCCCCAGGAATCTACAAAATAATTGCTTGTACTACTAAGTGTAATCAAAGTCTCAAGACATAAAGTTGATAAAATCAGTTGCTTTCCTACATATCAGCAATGAATAATTTAAATTTGAGAATTAAAAAAATATCACTTATAATAGCACCAAAAATGTTAATTAGGTATATAGCAATCAAAATATGTATGCAGAAATTTTTTGTTTAAAGTGATAAAAGAAAGAAATTGCAGTGATAGTATGTATCATTGATTTGGAAAGTCAAATTTGTTTAGATGTCAGTGCTCCCAAATTTTATAGTGCAATCCTACAAAAAAACCCAGCAAGATATTTTGTAGATATTGACAAAGAGATTGTAAATTGTATATGCAAAGGCAAAACATCTAGGATAGTCAACACTATATTGAAAAGAACAGCAAAGTTTAAAGTCTCATGCAACTTGATTTTGAGACTTACTACAAAGCTACAGTACTCAAGGCAGTGGTATTGGCAAAATAATTGACTCATAGATCAATGGAACAAAAAAGTTACCCCATATAAACTCACACTTATTTATGGTCAACTGATCTTGTCAAAGAAGCAAGGATGATAAAATGGAGAAAGAATAGTCTTGTTTGTTAGAACAAAAAAATATGAACTTAGATGCATGCCTTACACTTCTTACCAAAATTAACTCTAATTTCACCATGGACCTAAATGTAAAACACAAAACAATCAATTTCCAGAAGGGAACATATGAGAAATTCTATATAGCCTTAAGTTGGATTTGGTGATGAGTTTTTAAACAAGCAAATTTCATGAAAGAAAAAAAAATTGATGTTTATCTTTATTCAAATTAAAAACTGGTATGGGAAATGCATACCTAAGGTAATCAAAAGACATGACTGGGAGGAAATATTTGCAAAACATATATCTGATTAAGCACTTCTGTCTAAAAGTTCAAGGATTTCTTAAAAAAAAAGAAACAAATAAAAAAATTAAAAAAGGAAATAAATACTCATATAATTGAGCATAAGGTTTAAAGAGACACCTCACCAAAAAAAGGTATATATTTAGAAAATAAGCATATGAAAATATACTCACTATTATTTGTTCTTAGAAAAATGCAAATTAAAAAAATAATAAGTGCACATTTACTAGAACATATACTAGTTAATTTTAAAAAGCTTAATTAAGAGCTAATTTAAGCTAAATATAACAAATGACAATACCAATTGCAGGCAAGGATGCAGAGCAACAGCATTTGTCTTCTCAGAATCTGTTGGCCTCATGGAATAATTTTCAACATGTTTTTCATTACGTGCACTAATAAATATTGTAATTAATGTGAGAGAGTAAATATTAAGTGTTTGTGTTTATTAATAAGAATTAAAGGAGGAAAAAATGATCATCAGACTACCATATTTAGCCTTATATGGACAGCCAGTGTCCTTTTCTTACTTAAACTGAAGGAGAAGGAAGAGAAAAATGAAGGGGGAAATCAGAGTGGGAGAGGAGCCATGAGAAACTGTGGACTCCAGGAAAAAAAATAACTGAGGGTTTTAGAAGGGAGAGAGGTAGGGGGATCAGTGAGCCTGGTGATCAGTATTAAAGAGGGTGCAGATTCCATGGAGCACTGGGTGTTATGAACAAACAATGAGTCATGGAACACAAAAATTAATGATGTACTGTATGGTGACTAACATAACACAATAAAAAAAAAGAGAGAGACCTGTACTCACAGACACAATGAAATAACTATTACCAATCCAGGCATAAAAAAATTATAGAACTAGATAAAATGTTACAACAATAACAACAAAATAAAAAATAAATAAACTGAAGGTCATTGGGCTCTCATACTAAGAAGATATCTAAGAGTCAAATCAATCCATTTATACCATGGACAAATTCTTTGGAATTATTTAAAATATTTCTAATAGTCAACAAAGGGATAACTTTGGTAATTAGGTATATTTTTCTATAAAATTAAGGAAAATTACACTGCAGCTTCATATCTTATAGCAATTTTATACAAATTGTAAGGTTAATAATAATATCAATTTTACTTTTTTCTATTGATGTTAACCTTTTGAAATACCGCAATCATCTAAAGATTAAGATAAATTTCTTTGATATTCATACCCAATTTTAAATGAATACAAATTAAGTATAATAAGAAACATGAAAATCAGTGTTTTAATCTGTTTGTTGAGTAGTAACTCAGTGCTGATGAGAGCTATTTTATATAAATTTATATATGTAACAAATTAGTTTGAAGCTATCGGTGTAGTTTTAGGGACTCTTGCATAGGGATGCCTTATAGATTGGCATTTCCACAGTTGTTAAGTCTAAAACTGCTAAATGATAATTTTTCCTGCAACAAATCCTTAGAGAATATTTTCTTCTACTATGATATATTTTTCTTTGAAATCTCAGAAAATGAGCCATTCTTGGTAGTTGGGTTTAAAATGGCTTAAGGTGAAATATAATTTGCATTCATCTAACAAAAAGAATGCTCTTCACCACAGTTTAAACTGGTATGTTCTCAGATGAACACAATTTAAAATGGTGTATTCTCAATAAATGTATGCCCAAGCATTGAATATGTGGGTTCAAATGAGATATGACTAGGTAATTGCTTTGAAAACTGAAATCCAATTGTGAGGCAATTTTCTTCTTACATGCTTCAAAATGTTCATTTATTTTTACACAGTAGATTGCCATTTTATTCTTCTACCATATAGATATTAGGGAGCTCTTTCAGCCTCTTGAATGTGTCTGTCATTTCCTACTTCACAGTCTGAATGTATTTTCCCTATTCTTCACTTGACCAGTGTCTACTTATGACTCAAGTCTAATATGGATATGGCTTTTCAGGGAAACCTTCATCTGAGCTGAATATTAAGTTAATCCACTTATTGTACACTCTCATGCACCTATCCATGACACGAACCATAATTTTGTGATTATTATGTTTATTCTACTAAATAATTCTCCATTTTGTATCTGGTATACTATTTGATACATATTTGAGTGTACAATAAAGAGCTAATAAAGAAAATAATATAAAGTGTCATTTGGAAGCACAGTGGAGAAGGTGTATCATAAATAACTGGAATGACTATAGAGAAATTAAAAGAAAACCTGTATTTTTTTTCTTAGCCTGTCAAATATAGACTGTCTTTAGCTTTATTGCAGTCTAGTCTTTATGGAGATTTTGTGAATCTTGGGTAAATTTTTCCTGAATATTAGAAAATTGCAAAGGAAATCCAGAAGCTTACACTTTCTTGTCCCAAAATTAATCATTGTGAAAAAAACCTAAAATGAAAACATTACACATCATCCTTGTGCATGAGGATACATCATCCCTGAGATCACCAGCAACTCAACAAGTTTGGTATCTCGATTTTCCATACTTAATATATTTAAAAGTTAAAATAAATAAGGGATTAAATTTGGAATAGTAAATGTGGCCACAGGAGAAATGACATTTACTGAAGGAAAATAAAATACCTGTATATAAAGCAGTTGGGTAAATTTTACAATGTAATGAAAATATGCATGTTCATAATGTTAGAAAAGTCTATATTATCTAGCTTGTGTGTTATGTGTCTGTATATAACCTTAAAATAAAACAGTGGCATGGGTCATATATTTTATAAATTATTTATCAAAATCATTTAAGTAATAAAATATTTTAAAGCATCTATTTAAAAATACCTCCTACATGATGGAATTTTCCTGTGTCTTAGCATTGGTGGTAGTAGTCATATGAATCTACAAATATGCTTAAATCACACAGAACTAAATACACATATGTATATTGCATGTAAAACTGGTTAAGATCAGTTTCAGGGGTTTGGTACAATTGAAATCCAAAGTGAAATCCAATTGAAATCAAATCTTTGACTTGATTCTTTTCAAATCTTTGAGTGAAGGTACACAAGATTTCTCCACATTACTTCTTATGACTGCATGTGAATCTATAATTATCTCAAACTTGAAAAGTTCAAAAAAAAAAAAATCCCCCATGTGCACTAGAAATTTCTTGAGGTCATGAACTCAGTCTCACTCACCATTGTGTTCTAATATCTAATAAAGTATCCTGTACTTTGTAGCCAATAAGTGAATTGTTGTTTAATAAATACATGAATTTTGATGACATTAACATCTGTGAAAGGGGAAGCTTCAACACTGGAAAATGTAATCATTTAGAATACTTCATTCCCGACAAATGACTAATGAATTTTCAAATTCATATTAATTAGTTCAGCTCTTCGAAGTTGTTAGATTTAGAATTGGATGTAAATAAAAGCTCCAGTTTTTGAGACAAAAAAAAATATTTCTTACTCATTTAAATTAATGTTTGTTTTCTTTTAAAAAAGTACAATAGAAAACAGCATTTTCTATACCCCTAAAATTCTTAGGTGGGATATCTTTTTATCTATTTCTCTCTCTCTCTCTCTGTCTCTCTCTCTCTCTCTCTATATATATATATATCCATTCTCGTGTGAATTTTAAAAAATTTAAAAGCTACCGCCAGCACCAATAAAAAACTTCAAGATGACAATACTTTTGTACAACTTAGCATAAACTATTGCATTTTGTTAGAGTAGAACTTGTACTTCAGTGGTGATAGGATCTATTCATAAAGACTTAATGCACATCAAAATGAGAAACCCTTAGCTATCTTTCTGTTATTTTTTTATTCAGTTACTGTTATCATTATTAAATTTTATTGTATAAAAACTTCCCAAGTTTGTTGCACTGTCTTTCTATATCAGCAGAATAATTTTGTTATCTTACATACTACTCAAAATATTAGTAAGCACTGATGTCAAGCATCGGTTTTCTGGATCTTAATATAAAAAAATGAGGTCATATCCTCTGGTATGAATATTTTCTTCAGTGAATGCTTTATCTTTTTAAAACAAAGATTACCTAAATTCATCCAATGTTCTAATTTTATGTAAATAATTAAAATGATACTACATTTCTAAGAAAGATTTTTCAAAGTTTTATTTCTTCCAAGGTCCTTCACAAAAAAGTTACATAAATTCTACATAGGAGTAAAACTGTAAAGAAAAATGTACAACTGTTAACTAGATCCCTGTTTATATATTATATCCCCACTGTAAGTATTGTTGTATCATGTTATCTCTTTATTTGTAATAATTTATTCACTTTTATGTATTGGTGCTGCACATTTAAAATTAGGTAATAATTCTTTAAAAACATAGATGTTAGATAAACATTATAAAATATTAATAATAAGAGTGCCTGGGTGGCTCACTCAGTTAAACGTCTTCCTTTGGCTCAGGTCGTGATTCCAGAGTCCCAGGATCAAGCCATGCACCAGGCTACCTGCTGAGCAGGGAGTATGCTTCTCCCTTACCCTCTGCTCCTCCCCGCACTTGTACTTTCTGTATCTCTTTTGCTCACTCTCTCAAATAAATAAAATCTTTAAAAAATATTAATAATACATATTTGTGCTATTATGTAAAATAAACATTAATAGACTCTCAAACATATATAATTTTATACCTGTTTTCCAAAGAGAGTAAAAAAATAATACCAAATGTGTTTCAAATTCTCTAGAGGATTAAAATGAGGCAGGAATGCACTCTGGAAAACAGTGTGGTGTTTCCTCAGAAAGTTGAAAATAGAACTGTCCTGTGATCCAGCAATTACACTGCTAGGTATTTACTCAAAGGATACAAAAATATGGATTCGAAGGGATACATGCACCCCTATGTTTATAGCAGCATTGTCTACAATGGCCAAATTATGGGAAGAGTCCAAATGTCATCAACTGAAGAATGGATATAGAAATTATGGTATATGTGTAAACAGAATATCATTCAGCTCCAAAAAAAAAAGAAATCTTGTTATTTTCTAAGAGTATTATGCTAAGTAGAATAGGTTAATCAGAGAAAGACAAATACCATATGATTTCACTCATATGTGGAATTTAAGAAACAAAACAGATAAATGGAGCGGGAGGGAGGAAAACCAAGAAATGTACTCTTAACTATAGAGAGCAAACTGAGAATTGCTGGGGGCAGGAGTGTGGGGAGATGGGTGAAATAGGTGATGAACATTAAGGACTACATTTGTTGTGATGAGCACTCAGTCATTATATGTAAATGATGAATCATTAAATTCTGTACCTGAAATTAATATGGCACTGTATGTTAACTATCTGGAATTTAAATTAAAACTTGGAAAAAATAAAATGAGCGGGAATATTCTATATAATGGGCTAGTGGCATAGAAGATTTGGTAACAGAAAAAAATATATAATACTTATATAATGTATACTTTACATACTTAATTCACATTGTATATATTAATGTTTTATGCATATTTAAGCATGTATCACATATAATATGTACTTATTGATATACCATATAATTATTTCAATATTTATCAGTGTATGTATATGTATATGCATACAGAGTGAGAATTAACTTCTTCCAATCACACATCAGACTTCAAAAATTGAGTTAATTTTTTAATTTACTAATAGTTTAAAAATTCTATTTAAAATAGGATTCTATTATTAGAATAGATATTAAATTATGGAGTCAATAAAATCATTGTTACTGCAAATATTATTGGCAGTGGTGGATAATTTTAGTAAAATTCACATATTTAACTCAGGTAAGAACATTTATATTTTCTTCAAGTGCCAAGCTGTGTCACACACAAACTTATACAAATAGAATCTGCCAGCCATTGAGAATGGTCATTGTAAGTATCTCAGTAAGATTATAACTGGTTTTCCTTGCTTACTGATAAACACTCTTATTAGAAATGAAGGCAATATAAAGAAGATGAATCTTTGATTATGGTTGATATCTAGTGGAAGACAAATTGTGTTTAGATTGTGGAAATAATGGATACTCTGGTTAAAAAACTTGAAAAAATTACTTAAAGACCAAAGTGAAAAAAAAATTCATTTGACAAGGCCAACAGCTGTATTACTTTGATAAGCACTAAAAAAGGGAAATCACAGCACAGTCATCTTGCTGTTTTTGCCTTGATATCCAAATGGAGAAATACATTTTGTGCCAATAGACACTGCAAAAACTTTACTCAGTTTCTCTGCCAATATGACAATTTGCAAAACATTACCCACAATGCCTCACATTGTGATTTTGCTTTGAAAACAGATTTAATTGAGCCTTGCTGAGCTGCATTAATGTGTCTGTTTAAATTGAGCAAACCTAATTATCTCACATGAAAGTTATGCCACCTCTGGTGTGACAAAGCTAATGCAGTTAAAGTCAGCCAGATGTATTAATTGAGTATTGTAAACATCCATTCTCTCTAGTAAAGAACAGTTCATTATACACCAGGAACTGGACAGTGTGTAACATATCTATACCAACTACAACACACCTTTCTAATGCAATATTATCTTTGATATAAAGGTCCATAAGACACCAGAGTGCCACCATATATCTTAGAGGTGAACATCTATGTGGATTTGAAAAATTCTATCTCATACATGTTGATCCTATACTTTGAAAATCTGTTTTTCTGAAGCATTCGTAATATATGGACTTGAGCTTTTTCATATTCCCTTAAAAATACATGAAATCAGAAGAGGCCATCATTTCTCATTTCTGTCTCCACATGTTAGGAGCTTGGAAGTTTCCACTCCATAATAACAAGTAAAAAGCTAAACATATGGGGAAACCAGCAACTTTTCCAAGATCTGTAAGAGAGGGAAGGACACAGTATAACTGTTGTCCTTAGGGGGATAGACAGGTGAGTATTGGAAGTCGGTTTATCAGAACAGAGACTCACAAATGGAAACCACCACAGGAAGTAGTACCAGGATAGGAGAATGGTAACTGTAATCAGAGAGTTACTGAAAACACAGTATGGACAAATCTAAGAATTAAAAACTCTAGAGACATCCAGTCAAAGAGGGACCTCCACAATTTTGTGAAATTTACCCCAACGAAGTCAACCAGCTTCTCACAGTAAGTATCTGGAAAAAAATCCTCTACTACTTCTGGCAGGACAAGAAGAAAAGGTGTATTTGAAATACATCAAAGATACAGATGTAGTGAAAAGAAGGGCTATCTGTACCCCAATGTTTATAGCAGCAATGGCCACGGTCACCAAACTGTGGAAAAACCAAGATGCCCTTCAATGGACGAATGGATAAAGAAGATGTGGTCCATATACACTATGGATTATTATGCCTCCATCAGAAAGGATGAATACCCAACTTTTGTGGCAACATGGACAAGACTGGAAGAGATTATGCTGAGTGAAATAAGTCAAGCAGAGAGAATCAATTATCATATGGTTTCACTTATTTGTGGAGCATAACAAATAGCATGGAGGACAAGGGGAGATGGAGAGGAGAAGGGAGTTGAGGGAAATTGGAAGGGGAGGTGAACCATGAGAAAATATGGACTCTGAAAAACAATCTGAGGGTTTTGAAGGGGAGGGGGTGAGAGGTTGGGGGAACCAGGTGGTGGGTATTAGAGAGGGCACGGATTGCATAGAGCACTGGGTGTGGTGCAAAAACAATGAATACTGTTATGCTGAAAAGAAATTAAAAAAAAAAAAAAAAGAAATACACCAACGTACTCTGTTCTTCTTAACAACTGATGCCCTCAGGAGGAACTAGTTAACCAGAGCCTAACCTACTTACCAGGGTCTTGTCAGAGCCTAATTCACCTTGGGGAAGGGAAATACTCAGCTCCGGCCCACTCTAATCATCCTGTCCCACATAAGGGGGTAGAAAAAAACTGAAAAACACTTGTGAAACTCATAGTCAAGAGGCATAGACTCACTAAAAGACAGAGATAGAATTATAAAACTATAGAACTATTCCCTTCCCCCAAACCTCACCTCTATGTTACTAAAGGCCTATTTGCTCTTCATTTTACTGGGTAGATTATTTCCAACTATCAAGAAAAAATTAGTAGGAATAGGCAAAAGCACAATATTTGTGGAGACAGGTCAAGTATCAGAACCAGAATGGCAAGGATGTTGGAATTATCTGACTGGGAATTTAAAACGACTATGATTAATTTGCTAGGCGCTAACGAATGGAGTAAGTGGTATGCAAGAAGAGATGGCCAATGTAAGCAGAAAGCTAGACGTACTAAGAAAGAACCAAAAATAAATGTGAGAGATCAATAACACCATAAGCAAAATGAATACCTTTAATAGACATTAATGGACTGTATATATTCTAGAAACAAACTCAGCTTGAGAATATGTCAATAATAACTTCCAAAATCAAAAAGTGGAGATCAAAGAAAAAAACACACACATACACACCCACCCCAAAAAAGTGTGGTATCCAAAAACTGTGGGACAATTGTAGTTAATTAATCAGTGCATACATATATAAAAAAAATAATAACACGCATATAAGGAGAATACCAGAAGAAGGAAAAAAAAGAAATAGAAGAAATATTTGAAACAATAAGAAATGTTTTTTTTTTTTCTTACCTAAATTGATGTTAGACACCAAACCAAAAATCCACGAAACTCAGAAAACACTGAGCAGAATAAATGCCAACAAATTATACTTAGGCATATCACTTTCAAACTACAGGAAGTCAAAAACAAATAAAAAATACTGAAATAAGTCAATGGGAAAAATCAACACATTTTATATAGAGGAATTGACATAAGATTACACCTGACTTCTACTTGGAAATTATGCAAGCAAGAAGAGAATGGAGTGAAATATTTAAAGTGCTGAGAAAACAAAACAAAAACATTCAGTACAGCAAAATTTTCCTTAAAAAAAAAGAGAAATTGAGGACAATCAACTTAATGACACCATAAATCAACTCGACATAAGTGACATCCCAGGCTATTTCATCCAAAAACAGCAGAATACACATTCTTCTTAAGTTTGCTTGGAACATTCATCAAGTAAGACCACATTCTGGACTAAAAGCACCCCTTCACAAATTTCAAAGAATAGGTTATGCAATATCTGCTCTCAGATCACAATGGAATTAAACTAGAAATCAATAACAGAAAGATAGCTGAGAAATTCCAGAATACATGGAGATTAAACAACATACTACCAAATAACATATGGGTCAAAGAAGAAACATCAAGAGACATTTTAAAATGTTTTGAACTAAGCAAAAATGGAAACACAACTTCTCAAAATTTAGGGATGTGGTGAAAACAGTGCTTAGAGGGAAATTTTTAGCACTGAATACAAATAGAAAGGAAGAGAGACCTAAAATCGATATCTAAGTTTTTACCTTGAAACACTAGGAAAACAATAGTAAGCTAAATGCAAAAATAAGCAGAAGAAAAGAAAGAATAAGAATTACAGAAGAAATAAATAAAATTGAAAGCAGTATCAATAAAGAATATCAGTGAATAAAAGGTGTTTCCCTAAAAATATCAATAATGTCAGTAAGCCTTGATCTAAGCAAACTAAGAAAAAGAAACAATTCAAATTGCTAATATCAAAAATGAGAAAGGATCATCACTACATATTCCATGGACATTAAAAGGTTAGCAAATAAATTCTATGAAAAACTCTGTGCCCACAAATTTGATAACCTAGATGAAATAGAGCAATTACTTGAAAGACAGAGTTCCCAAACCTCACATAAGAAGAAATAAGCTATCTGAATATACCCATATCTGCTAAATAAATTGAATCAAAATTAATAATAACATTTGAAAAACAAAGTACCAGGCTCAAATAGTTTCACTATAAATTCTATCAAACATTTTTTGTTTGTTTCTTTTTTATTTAATTTCAATTAGCCAATATACAGTACATCATTAATTTTTGGTTTAGTTATATATAACACCCAGTGCTCATCACGTCACCTGCCCTCCTTAATGCCCATTATCCAATTACTCCATCCTCTCACCAACCTCCCTTTTCACAACTCTCAGTTTGTCTTCGAGTCAAGAATCTCTCGTGGTTTGTCTCCTTCTCTGATTTCTTCCTATTCAGTTTTTCTTCCCTCTGTGTTATTTCTTATAATCCACATATGAGTAAAACCATATAATTGCCTTTATCTGATTGACTTATTTCACTTAGCATAATACCCTCCAATTCCATCCATGTCAATGTAACTGGTAGTTATTCACCCTTTCTGATGGTTGAATAATATTCTGTTGTATATATGAGCCATATCTTCTTTATCCATTCATCTGTTGAAGTACATCTCAACTCCTTCAATGATTTCTTTATCTTTCAGTGTAAAATTTTCCATTTCTTCTTCCTCCTCTTCTTCTTCTTCTTCTTCTCCTCCTCCTCCTCCTCCTCCTCCTCCTCCTCCTCCTCCTCCTCCT